>NW_027364628.1:0-199502 GCF_046119375.1 Phyllobates terribilis | reverse complement strand
AAGATTCAAAGAGAGTGAGATGCCAGCTCCTTTCATTCAGTCAGTAGCTTCAAACATTTCTGGTATATGAAAAACATGTTTTTCAATGGCAAAAATCAATGAATATTGTAAATGCACAAACAGTAATATCTCCACATTGCACGGTGCAATTCTGAAATTTTAGCTTTTTCCTGTTAATCCTAGCATGATAAAGAAGATTCAAAGAGAGTGAGATGCCAGCTCCTTTCATTCAGTCAGTAGCTTCAAACATTTCTGGTATATGAAAAACATGTTTTTCAATGGCAAAAATCAATGAATATTGTAAATGCACAAACAGTAATATCTCCACATTGCAAGGTGCAATTCTGAAATTTTTTGCTTTTTCCTGCTAATCCTAGCATGATAAAGAAGATTCAAAGAGAGTGAGATGCCAGCTCCTTTCATTCAGTCAGTAGCTTCAAACATTTCTGGTATATGAAAAACATGTTTTTCAATGGCAAAAATCAATGAATATTGTAAATGCACAAACAGTAATATCTCCACATTGCACGGTGCAATTCTGAAATTTTTAGCTTTTTCCTGTTAATCCTAGCATGATAAAGAAGATTCAAAGAGAGTGAGATGCCAGCTCCTTTCATTCAGTCATTAGCTTCAAACATTTCTGGTATATGAAAAACATGTTTTTCAATGGCAAAAATCAATGAATATTGTAAATGCACAAACAGTAATATCTCCACATTGCACGGTGCAATTCTGAAATTTTTAGCTTTTTCCTGTTAATCCTAGCATGATAAAGAAGATTCAAAGAGAGTGAGATGCCAGCTCCTTTCATTCAGTCAGTAGCTTCAAACATTTCTGGTATATGAAAAACATGTTTTCAATGGCAAAAATCAATGAATATTGTAAATGCACAAACAGTAATATCTCCACATTGCAAGGTGCAATTCTGAAATTTTTTGCTTTTTCCTGTTAATCCTAGCATGATAAAGAAGATTCAAAGAGAGTGAGATGCCAGCTCCTTTCATTCAGTCAGTAGCTTCAAACATTTCTGGTATATGAAAAACATGTTTTTCAATGGCAAAAATCAATGAATATTGTAAATGCACAAACAGTAATATCTCCACATTGCAAGGTGCAATTCTGAAATTTTTTGCTTTTTCCTGCTAATCCTAGCATGATAAAGAAGATTCAAAGAGAGTGAGATGCCAGCTCCTTTCATTCAGTCAGTAGCTTCAAACATTTCTGGTATATGAAAAACATGTTTTTCAATGGCAAAAATCAATGAATATTGTAAATGCACAAACAGTAATATCTCCACATTGCACGGTGCAATTCTGAAATTTTTAGCTTTTTCCTGTTAATCCTAGCATGATAAAGAAGATTCAAAGAGAGTGAGATGCCAGCTCCTTTCATTCAGTCAGTAGCTTCAAACATTTCTGGTATATGAAAAACATGTTTTTCAATGGCAAAAATCAATGAATATTGTAAATGCACAAACAGTAATATCTCCACATTGCAAGGTGCAATTCTGAAATTTTTTGCTTTTTCCTGCTAATCCTAGCATGATAAAGAAGATTCAAAGAGAGTGAGATGCCAGCTCCTTTCATTCAGTCAGTAGCTTCAAACATTTCTGGTATATGAAAAACATGTTTTTCAATGGCAAAAATCAATGAATATTGTAAATGCACAAACAGTAATATCTCCACATTGCAAGGTGCAATTCTGAAATTTTTTGCTTTTTCCTGTTAATCCTAGCATGATAAAGAAGATTCAAAGAGAGTGAGATGCCAGCTCCTTTCATTCAGTCAGTAGCTTCAAACATTTCTGGTATATGAAAAACATGTTTTTCAATGGCAAAAATCAATGAATATTGTAAATGCACAAACAGTAATATCTCCACATTGCAAGGTGCAATTCTGAAATTTTTTGCTTTTTCCTGCTAATCCTAGCATGATAAAGAAGATTCAAAGAGAGTGAGATGCCAGCTCCTTTCATTCAGTCAGTAGCTTCAAACATTTCTGGTATATGAAAAACATGTTTTTCAATGGCAAAAATCAATGAATATTGTAAATGCACAAACAGTAATATCTCCACATTGCACGGTGCAATTCTGAAATTTTTAGCTTTTTCCTGTTAATCCTAGCATGATAAAGAAGATTCAAAGAGAGTGAGATGCCAGCTCCTTTCATTCAGTCAGTAGCTTCAAACATTTCTGGTATATGAAAAACATGTTTTTCAATGGCAAAAATCAATGAATATTGTAAATGCACAAACAGTAATATCTCCACATTGCAAGGTGCAATTCTGAAATTTTTTGCTTTTTCCTGCTAATCCTAGCATGATAAAGAAGATTCAAGAGCAAAGAGTGAGATGCCAGCTCCTTTCATTCAGTCAGTAGCTTCAAACATTTCTGGTATATGAAAAACATGTTTTTCAATGGCAAAAATCAATGAATATTGTAAATGCACAAACAGTAATATCTCCACATTGCACGGTGCAATTCTGAAATTTTTAGCTTTTTCCTGTTAATCCTAGCATGATAAAGAAGATTCAAAGAGAGTGAGATGCCAGCTCCTTTCATTCAGTCAGTAGCTTCAAACATTTCTGGTATATGAAAAACATGTTTTTCAATGGCAAAAATCAATGAATATTGTAAATGCACAAACAGTAATATCTCCACATTGCAAGGTGCAATTCTGAAATTTTTTGCTTTTTCCTGCTAATCCTAGCATGATAAAGAAGATTCAAAGAGAGTGAGATGCCAGCTCCTTTCATTCAGTCAGTAGCTTCAAACATTTCTGGTATATGAAAAACATGTTTTTCAATGGCAAAAATCAATGAATATTGTAAATGCACAAACAGTAATATCTCCACATTGCACGGTGCAATTCTGAAATTTTTAGCTTTTTCCTGTTAATCCTAGCATGATAAAGAAGATTCAAAGAGAGTGAGATGCCAGCTCCTTTCATTCAGTCATTAGCTTCAAACATTTCTGGTATATGAAAAACATGTTTTTCAATGGCAAAAATCAATGAATATTGTAAATGCACAAACAGTAATATCTCCACATTGCACGGTGCAATTCTGAAATTTTTAGCTTTTTCCTGTTAATCCTAGCATGATAAAGAAGATTCAAAGAGAGTGAGATGCCAGCTCCTTTCATTCAGTCAGTAGCTTCAAACATTTCTGGTATATGAAAAACATGTTTTTCAATGGCAAAAATCAATGAATATTGTAAATGCACAAACAGTAATATCTCCACATTGCAAGGTGCAATTCTGAAATTTTTTGCTTTTCCTGTTAATCCTAGCATGATAAAGAAGATTCAAAGAGAGTGAGATGCCAGCTCCTTTCATTCAGTCAGTAGCTTCAAACATTTCTGGTATATGAAAAACATGTTTTTCAATGGCAAAAATCAATGAATATTGTAAATGCACAAACAGTAATATCTCCACATTGCAAGGTGCAATTCTGAAATTTTTTGCTTTTTCCTGCTAATCCTAGCATGATAAAGAAGATTCAAAGAGAGTGAGATGCCAGCTCCTTTCATTCAGTCAGTAGCTTCAAACATTTCTGGTATATGAAAAACATGTTTTTCAATGGCAAAAATCAATGAATATTGTAAATGCACAAACAGTAATATCTCCACATTGCACGGTGCAATTCTGAAATTTTTAGCTTTTTCCTGTTAATCCTAGCATGATAAAGAAGATTCAAAGAGAGTGAGATGCCAGCTCCTTTCATTCAGTCAGTAGCTTCAAACATTTCTGGTATATGAAAAACATGTTTTTCAATGGCAAAAATCAATGAATATTGTAAATGCACAAACAGTAATATCTCCACATTGCAAGGTGCAATTCTGAAATTTTTTGCTTTTTCCTGCTAATCCTAGCATGATAAAGAAGATTCAAAGAGAGTGAGATGCCAGCTCCTTTCATTCAGTCAGTAGCTTCAAACATTTCTGGTATATGAAAAACATGTTTTTCAATGGCAAAAATCAATGAATATTGTAAATGCACAAACAGTAATATCTCCACATTGCAAGGTGCAATTCTGAAATTTTTTGCTTTTTCCTGCTAATCCTAGCATGATAAAGAAGATTCAAAGAGAGTGAGATGCCAGCTCCTTTCATTCAGTCAGTAGCTTCAAACATTTCTGGTATATGAAAAACATGTTTTTCAATGGCAAAAATCAATGAATATTGTAAATGCACAAACAGTAATATCTCCACATTGCAAGGTGCAATTCTGAAATTTTTAGCTTTTTCCTGTTAATCCTAGCATGATAAAGAAGATTCAAAGAGAGTGAGATGCCAGCTCCTTTCATTCAGTCAGTAGCTTCAAACATTTCTGGTATATGAAAAACATGTTTTTCAATGGCAAAAATCAATGAATATTGTAAATGCACAAACAGTAATATCTCCACATTGCAAGGTGCAATTCTGAAATTTTTTGCTTTTTCCTGCTAATCCTAGCATGATAAAGAAGATTCAAAGAGAGTGAGATGCCAGCTCCTTTCATTCAGTCAGTAGCTTCAAACATTTCTGGTATATGAAAAACATGTTTTTCAATGGCAAAAATCAATGAATATTGTAAATGCACAAACAGTAATATCTCCACATTGCAAGGTGCAATTCTGAAATTTTTTGCTTTTTCCTGTTAATCCTAGCATGATAAAGAAGATTCAAAGAGAGTGAGATGCCAGCTCCTTTCATTCAGTCAGTAGCTTCAAACATTTCTGGTATATGAAAAACATGTTTTTCAATGGCAAAAATCAATGAATATTGTAAATGCACAAACAGTAATATCTCCACATTGCAAGGTGCAATTCTGAAATTTTTTGCTTTTTCCTGCTAATCCTAGCATGATAAAGAAGATTCAAAGAGAGTGAGATGCCAGCTCCTTTCATTCAGTCAGTAGCTTCAAACATTTCTGGTATATGAAAAACATGTTTTTCAATGGCAAAAATCAATGAATATTGTAAATGCACAAACAGTAATATCTCCACATTGCACGGTGCAATTCTGAAATTTTTAGCTTTTTCCTGTTAATCCTAGCATGATAAAGAAGATTCAAAGAGAGTGAGATGCCAGCTCCTTTCATTCAGTCAGTAGCTTCAAACATTTCTGGTATATGAAAAACATGTTTTTCAATGGCAAAAATCAATGAATATTGTAAATGCACAAACAGTAATATCTCCACATTGCAAGGTGCAATTCTGAAATTTTTTGCTTTTTCCTGCTAATCCTAGCATGATAAAGAAGATTCAAAGAGAGTGAGATGCCAGCTCCTTTCATTCAGTCAGTAGCTTCAAACATTTCTGGTATATGAAAAACATGTTTTTCAATGGCAAAAATCAATGAATATTGTAAATGCACAAACAGTAGTATCTCCACATTGCACGGTGCAATTCTGAAATTTTTAGCTTTTTCCTGTTAATCCTAGCATGATAAAGAAGATTCAAAGAGAGTGAGATGCCAGCTCCTTTCATTCAGTCAGTAGCTTCAAACATTTCTGGTATATGAAAAACATGTTTTTCAATGGCAAAAATCAATGAATATTGTAAATGCACAAACAGTAATATCTCCACATTGCAAGGTGCAATTCTGAAATTTTTTGCTTTTTCCTGTTAATCCTAGCATGATAAAGAAGATTCAAAGAGAGTGAGATGCCAGCTCCTTTCATTCAGTCAGTAGCTTCAAACATTTCTGGTATATGAAAAACATGTTTTTCAATGGCAAAAATCAATGAATATTGTAAATGCACAAACAGTAATATCTCCACATTGCAAGGTGCAATTCTGAAATTTTTTGCTTTTTCCTGCTAATCCTAGCATGATAAAGAAGATTCAAAGAGAGTGAGATGCCAGCTCCTTTCATTCAGTCAGTAGCTTCAAACATTTCTGGTATATGAAAAACATGTTTTTCAATGGCAAAAATCAATGAATATTGTAAATGCACAAACAGTAATATCTCCACATTGCACGGTGCAATTCTGAAATTTTTAGCTTTTTCCTGTTAATCCTAGCATGATAAAGAAGATTCAAAGAGAGTGAGATGCCAGCTCCTTTCATTCAGTCAGTAGCTTCAAACATTTCTGGTATATGAAAAACATGTTTTTCAATGGCAAAAATCAATGAATATTGTAAATGCACAAACAGTAATATCTCCACATTGCAAGGTGCAATTCTGAAATTTTTTGCTTTTTCCTGCTAATCCTAGCATGATAAAGAAGATTCAAAGAGAGTGAGATGCCAGCTCCTTTCATTCAGTCAGTAGCTTCAAACATTTCTGGTATATGAAAAACATGTTTTTCAATGGCAAAAATCAATGAATATTGTAAATGCACAAACAGTAATATCTCCACATTGCACGGTGCAATTCTGAAATTTTTAGCTTTTTCCTGTTAATCCTAGCATGATAAAGAAGATTCAAAGAGAGTGAGATGCCAGCTCCTTTCATTCAGTCAGTAGCTTCAAACATTTCTGGTATATGAAAAACATGTTTTTCAATGGCAAAAATCAATGAATATTGTAAATGCACAAACAGTAATATCTCCACATTGCAAGGTGCAATTCTGAAATTTTTGCTTTTTCCTGTTAATCCTAGCATGATAAAGAAGATTCAAAGAGAGTGAGATGCCAGCTCCTTTCATTCAGTCAGTAGCTTCAAACATTTCTGGTATATGAAAAACATGTTTTTCAATGGCAAAAATCAATGAATATTGTAAATGCACAAACAGTAATATCTCCACATTGCAAGGTGCAATTCTGAAATTTTTTGCTTTTTCCTGCTAATCCTAGCATGATAAAGAAGATTCAAAGAGAGTGAGATGCCAGCTCCTTTCATTCAGTCAGTAGCTTCAAACATTTCTGGTATATGAAAAACATGTTTTTCAATGGCAAAAATCAATGAATATTGTAAATGCACAAACAGTAATATCTCCACATTGCACGGTGCAATTCTGAAATTTTTAGCTTTTTCCTGTTAATCCTAGCATGATAAAGAAGATTCAAAGAGAGTGAGATGCCAGCTCCTTTCATTCAGTCAGTAGCTTCAAACATTTCTGGTATATGAAAAACATGTTTTTCAATGGCAAAAATCAATGAATATTGTAAATGCACAAACAGTAATATCTCCACATTGCAAGGTGCAATTCTGAAATTTTTTGCTTTTTCCTGCTAATCCTAGCATGATAAAGAAGATTCAAAGAGAGTGAGATGCCAGCTCCTTTCATTCAGTCAGTAGCTTCAAACATTTCTGGTATATGAAAAACATGTTTTTCAATGGCAAAAATCAATGAATATTGTAAATGCACAAACAGTAATATCTCCACATTGCACGGTGCAATTCTGAAATTTTTAGCTTTTTCCTGTTAATCCTAGCATGATAAAGATTCAAAGAGAGTGAGATGCCAGCTCCTTTCATTCAGTCAGTAGCTTCAAACATTTCTGGTATATGAAAAACATGTTTTTCAATGGCAAAAATCAATGAATATTGTAAATGCACAAACAGTAATATCTCCACATTGCAAGGTGCAATTCTGAAATTTTTTGCTTTTTCCTGTTAATCCTAGCATGATAAAGAAGATTCAAAGAGAGTGAGATGCCAGCTCCTTTCATTCAGTCAGTAGCTTCAAACATTTCTGGTATATGAAAAACATGTTTTTCAATGGCAAAAATCAATGAATATTGTAAATGCACAAACAGTAATATCTCCACATTGCAAGGTGCAATTCTGAAATTTTTTGCTTTTTCCTGCTAATCCTAGCATGATAAAGAAGATTCAAAGAGAGTGAGATGCCAGCTCCTTTCATTCAGTCAGTAGCTTCAAACATTTCTGGTATATGAAAAACATGTTTTTCAATGGCAAAAATCAATGAATATTGTAAATGCACAAACAGTAATATCTCCACATTGCACGGTGCAATTCTGAAATTTTTAGCTTTTTCCTGTTAATCCTAGCATGATAAAGAAGATTCAAAGAGAGTGAGATGCCAGCTCCTTTCATTCAGTCATTAGCTTCAAACATTTCTGGTATATGAAAAACATGTTTTTCAATGGCAAAAATCAATGAATATTGTAAATGCACAAACAGTAATATCTCCACATTGCACGGTGCAATTCTGAAATTTTTAGCTTTTTCCTGTTAATCCTAGCATGATAAAGAAGATTCAAAGAGAGTGAGATGCCAGCTCCTTTCATTCAGTCAGTAGCTTCAAACATTTCTGGTATATGAAAAACATGTTTTTCAATGGCAAAAATCAATGAATATTGTAAATGCACAAACAGTAATATCTCCACATTGCAAGGTGCAATTCTGAAATTTTTTGCTTTTTCCTGTTAATCCTAGCATGATAAAGAAGATTCAAAGAGAGTGAGATGCCAGCTCCTTTCATTCAGTCAGTAGCTTCAAACATTTCTGGTATATGAAAAACATGTTTTTCAATGGCAAAAATCAATGAATATTGTAAATGCACAAACAGTAATATCTCCACATTGCAAGGTGCAATTCTGAAATTTTTTGCTTTTTCCTGCTAATCCTAGCATGATAAAGAAGATTCAAAGAGAGTGAGATGCCAGCTCCTTTCATTCAGTCAGTAGCTTCAAACATTTCTGGTATATGAAAAACATGTTTTTCAATGGCAAAAATCAATGAATATTGTAAATGCACAAACAGTAATAGCTCCACATTGCACGGTGCAATTCTGAAATTTTTAGCTTTTTCCTGTTAATCCTAGCATGATAAAGAAGATTCAAAGAGAGTGAGATGCCAGCTCCTTTCATTCAGTCAGTAGCTTCAAACATTTCTGGTATATGAAAAACATGTTTTTCATTGGCAAAAATCAATGAATATTGTAAATGCACAAACAGTAATATCTCCACATTGCAAGGTGCAATTCTGAAATTTTTTGCTTTTCCTGCTAATCCTAGCATGATAAAGAAGATTCAAAGAGAGTGAGATGCCAGCTCCTTTCATTCAGTCAGTAGCTTCAAACATTTCTGGTATATGAAAAACATGTTTTTCAATGGCAAAAATCAATGAATATTGTAAATGCACAAACAGTAATATCTCCACATTGCACGGTGCAATTCTGAAATTTTTAGCTTTTTCCTGTTAATCCTAGCATGATAAAGAAGATTCAAAGAGAGTGAGATGCCAGCTCCTTTCATTCAGTCAGTAGCTTCAAACATTTCTGGTATATGAAAAACATGTTTTTCAATGGCAAAAATCAATGAATATTGTAAATGCACAAACAGTAATATCTCCACATTGCAAGGTGCAATTCTGAAATTTTTTGCTTTTTCCTGTTAATCCTAGCATGATAAAGAAGATTCAAAGAGAGTGAGATGCCAGCTCCTTTCATTCAGTCAGTAGCTTCAAACATTTCTGGTATATGAAAAACATGTTTTTCAATGGCAAAAATCAATGAATATTGTAAATGCACAAACAGTAATATCTCCACATTGCAAGGTGCAATTCTGAAATTTTTTGCTTTTTCCTGCTAATCCTAGCATGATAAAGAAGATTCAAAGAGAGTGAGATGCCAGCTCCTCTCATTCAGTCAGTAGCTTCAAACATTTCTGGTATATGAAAAACATGTTTTTCAATGGCAAAAATCAATGAATATTGTAAATGCACAAACAGTAATATCTCCACATTGCACGGTGCAATTCTGAAATTTTTAGCTTTTTCCTGTTAATCCTAGCATGATAAAGAAGATTCAAAGAGAGTGAGATGCCAGCTCCTTTCATTCAGTCAGTAGCTTCAAACATTTCTGGTATATGAAAAACATGTTTTTCAATGGCAAAAATCAATGAATATTGTAAATGCACAAACAGTAATATCTCCACATTGCAAGGTGCAATTCTGAAATTTTTTGCTTTTTCCTGCTAATCCTAGCATGATAAAGAAGATTCAAAGAGAGTGAGATGCCAGCTCCTTTCATTCAGTCAGTAGCTTCAAACATTTCTGGTGTATGAAAAACATGTTTTTCAATGGCAAAAATCAATGAATATTGTAAATGCACAAACAGTAATATCTCCACATTGCAAGGTGCAATTCTGAAATTTTTTGCTTTTTCCTGTTAATCCTAGCATGATAAAGAAGATTCAAAGAGAGTGAGATGCCAGCTCCTTTCATTCAGTCAGTAGCTTCAAACATTTCTGGTATATGAAAAACATGTTTTTCAATGGCAAAAATCAATGAATATTGTAAATGCACAAACAGTAATATCTCCACATTGCAAGGTGCAATTCTGAAATTTTTTGCTTTTTCCTGTTAATCCTAGCATGATAAAGAAGATTCAAAGAGAGTGAGATGCCAGCTCCTTTCATTCAGTCAGTAGCTTCAAACATTTCTGGTATATGAAAAACATGTTTTTCAATGGCAAAAATCAATGAATATTGTAAATGCACAAACAGTAATATCTCCACATTGCAAGGTGCAATTCTGAAATTTTTTGCTTTTTCCTGCTAATCCTAGCATGATAAAGAAGATTCAAAGAGAGTGAGATGCCAGCTCCTTTCATTCAGTCAGTAGCTTCAAACATTTCTGGTATATGAAAAACATGTTTTTCAATGGCAAAAATCAATGAATATTGTAAATGCACAAACAGTAATATCTCCACATTGCACGGTGCAATTCTGAAATTTTTAGCTTTTTCCTGTTAATCCTAGCATGATAAAGAAGATTCAAAGAGAGTGAGATGCCAGCTCCTTTCATTCAGTCAGTAGCTTCAAACATTTCTGGTATATGAAAAACATGTTTTTCAATGGCAAAAATCAATGAATATTGTAAATGCACAAACAGTAATATCTCCACATTGCAAGGTGCAATTCTGAAATTTTTTGCTTTTTCCTGCTAATCCTAGCATGATAAAGAAGATTCAAAGAGAGTGAGATGCCAGCTCCTTTCATTCAGTCAGTAGCTTCAAACATTTCTGGTATATGAAAAACATGTTTTTCAATGGCAAAAATCAATGAATATTGTAAATGCACAAACAGTAATATCTCCACATTGCACGGTGCAATTCTGAAATTTTTAGCTTTTTCCTGTTAATCCTAGCATGATAAAGATTCAAAGAGAGTGAGATGCCAGCTCCTTTCATTCAGTCAGTAGCTTCAAACATTTCTGGTATATGAAAAACATGTTTTTCAATGGCAAAAATCAATGAATATTGTAAATGCACAAACAGTAATATCTCCACATTGCAAGGTGCAATTCTGAAATTTTTTGCTTTTTCCTGTTAATCCTAGCATGATAAAGAAGATTCAAAGAGAGTGAGATGCCAGCTCCTTTCATTCAGTCAGTAGCTTCAAACATTTCTGGTATATGAAAAACATGTTTTTCAATGGCAAAAATCAATGAATATTGTAAATGCACAAACAGTAATATCTCCACATTGCAAGGTGCAATTCTGAAATTTTTTGCTTTTTCCTGCTAATCCTAGCATGATAAAGAAGATTCAAAGAGAGTGAGATGCCAGCTCCTTTCATTCAGTCAGTAGCTTCAAACATTTCTGGTATATGAAAAACATGTTTTCCAATGGCAAAAATCAATGAATATTGTAAATGCACAAACAGTAATATCTCCACATTGCACGGTGCAATTCTGAAATTTTTAGCTTTTTCCTGTTAATCCTAGCATGATAAAGAAGATTCAAAGAGAGTGAGATGCCAGCTCCTTTCATTCAGTCAGTAGCTTCAAACATTTCTGGTATATGAAAAACATGTTTTTCAATGGCAAAAATCAATGAATATTGTAAATGCACAAACAGTAATATCTCCACATTGCAAGGTGCAATTCTGAAATTTTTTGCTTTTCCTGCTAATCCTAGCATGATAAAGAAGATTCAAAGAGAGTGAGATGCCAGCTCCTTTCATTCAGTCAGTAGCTTCAAACATTTCTGGTATATGAAAAACATGTTTTTCAATGGCAAAAATCAATGAATATTGTAAATGCACAAACAGTAATATCTCCACATTGCACGGTGCAATTCTGAAATTTTTAGCTTTTTCCTATTAATCCTAGCATGATAAAGAAGATTCAAAGAGAGTGAGATGCCAGCTCCTTTCATTCAGTCAGTAGCTTCAAACATTTCTGGTATATGAAAAACATGTTTTTCAATGGCAAAAATCAATGAATATTGTAAATGCACAAACAGTAATATCTCCACATTGCAAGGTGCAATTCTGAAATTTTTTGCTTTTTCCTGTTAATCCTAGCATGATAAAGAAGATTCAAAGAGAGTGAGATGCCAGCTCCTTTCATTCAGTCAGTAGCTTCAAACATTTCTGGTATATGAAAAACATGTTTTTCAATGGCAAAAATCAATGAATATTGTAAATGCACAAACAGTAATATCTCCACATTGCACGGTGCAATTCTGAAATTTTTAGCTTTTTCCTGTTAATCCTAGCATGATAAAGAAGATTCAAAGAGAGTGAGATGCCAGCTCCTTTCATTCAGTCAGTAGCTTCAAACATTTCTGGTATATGAAAAACATGTTTTTCAATGGCAAAAATCAATGAATATTGTAAATGCACAAACAGTAATATCTCCACATTGCAAGGTGCAATTCTGAAATTTTTTGCTTTTTCCTGTTAATCCTAGCATGATAAAGAAGATTCAAAGAGAGTGAGATGCCAGCTGCTTTCATTCAGTCAGTAGCTTCAAACATTTCTGGTATATGAAAAACATGTTTTTCAATGGCAAAAATCAATGAATATTGTAAATGCACAAACAGTAATATCTCCACATTGCAAGGTGCAATTCTGAAATTTTTTGCTTTTTCCTGTTAATCCTAGCATGATAAAGAAGATTCAAAGAGAGTGAGATGCCAGCTCCTTTCATTCAGTCAGTAGCTTCAAACATTTCTGGTATATGAAAAACATGTTTTTCAATGGCAAAAATCAATGAATATTGTAAATGCACAAACAGTAATATCTCCACATTGCAAGGTGCAATTCTGAAATTTTTTGCTTTTTCCTGCTAATCCTAGCATGATAAAGAAGATTCAAAGAGAGTGAGATGCCAGCTCCTTTCATTCAGTCAGTAGCTTCAAACATTGAAAAACGTCCAGAAATGATTGAAGCTACTGACTGAATGAAAGGAGCTGGCATCTCACTCTCTTTGAATCTTCTTTATCATGCTAAGAGGAGCAGGAAAAAGCAAAAAATTTCAGAATTGCACCTTGCAATGCGGAGAAATTACTGTTTGTGCATTTACAATATTCATTGATTTTTGCCATTGAAAAACATCATGTTATTCATATACCAGAAATGATTGAAGCTACTGACTGAATGAAAGGAGCTGGCATCTCACTCTCTTTGAATCTTCTTTATCATGCTAAGAGGAGCAGGAAAAAGCAAAAAATTTCAGAATTGCACCTTGCAATGCGGAGAAATTACTGTTTGTGCATTTACAATATTCATTGATTTTTGCCATTGAAAAACATCCAGAAATGATTGAAGCTACTGACTGAATGAAAGGAGCTGGCATCTCACTCTCTTTGAATCTTCTTTATCATGCTAAGAGGAGCTGGAAAAAGCAAAAAATTTCAGAATTGCACCTTGCAATGCGGAGAAATTACTGTTTGTGCATTTACAATATTCATTGATTTTTGCCATTGAAAAACGTCCAGAAATGATTGAAGCTACTGACTGAATGAAAGGAGCTGGCATCTCACTCTCTTTGAATCTTCTTTATCATGCTAGGATTAGCAGGAAAAAGCAAAAAATTTCAGAATTGCACCTTGCAATGTGGAGATATTACTGTTTGTGCATTTACAATATTCATTGATTTTTGCCATTGAAAAACGTCCAGAAATGTTTATACCAGAAATGTTTGAAGCTACTGACTGAATGAAAGGAGCTGGCATCTCACTCTCTTTGAATCTTCTTTATCATGCTAAGAGGAGCAGGAAAAAGCAAAAAATTTCAGAATTGCACCTTGCAATGCGGAGAAATTACTTTTTGTGCATTTACAATATTCATTGATTTTTGCCATTGAAAAACGTCCAGAAATGACTGAAGCTACTGACTGAATGAAAGGAGCTGGCATCTCACTCTCTTTGAATCTTCTTTACCATGCTAAGAGGAGCAGGAAAAAGCAAAAAAATTCAGTATTGCACCTTGCAATGCGGAGAAATTACTGTTTGTGCATTTACAATATTCATTGATTTTTGCCATTGAAAAACATCATGTTATTCATATACCAGAAATGTTTGAAGCTACTGACTGAATGAAAGGAGCTGACATCTCACTCTCTTTGAATCTTCTTTATCATGCTAGGATTAGCAGGAAAAAGCAAAAAATTTCAGAATTGCACCTTGCAATGTGGAGATATTACTGTTTGTGCATTTACAATATTCATTGATTTTTGCCAATGAAAAACGTCCAGAAATGTTTGAAGCTACTGACTGAATGAAAGGAGCTGGCATCTCACTCTATTTGAATCTTCTTTATCATGCTAGGATTAGCAGGAAAAAGCAAAAAATTTCAGCATTGCACCTTGCAATGTGGAGATATTACTGTTTGTGCATTTACAATATTCATTGATTTTTGCCATTGAAAAACGTCCAGAAATGTTTATACCAGAAATGTTTGAAGCTACTGACTGAAAGAAAGGAGCTGGCATCTCACTCTCTTTAAATCTTCTTTATCATGCTAAGAGGAGCAGGAAAAAGCAAAAAATTTCAGAATTGCACCTTGCAATGCGGAGAAATTACTGTTTGTGCATTTACAATATTCATTGATTTTTGCCATTGAAAAACGTCCAGAAATGACTGAAGCTACTGACTGAATGAAAGGAGCTGGCATCTCACTCTCTTTGAATCTTCTTTATCATGCTAAGAGGAGCAGGAAAAACCAAAAAATTTCAGAATTGCATCTTGCAATGCGGAGAAATTACTGTTTGTGCATTTACAATATTCATTGATTTTTGCCATTGAAAAACGTCCAGAAATGATTGAAGCTACTGACTGAATGAAAGGAGCTGGCATCTCACTCTCTTTGAATCTTTTTTATCATGCTAAGAGGAGCAGGAAAAAGCAAAAAATTTCAGAATTGCACCTTGCAATGCGGAGAAATTACTGTTTGTGCATTTACAATATTCATTGATTTTTGCCATTGAAAAACATCATGTTATTCATATACCAGAAATGATTGAAGCTACTGACTGAATGAAAGGAGCTGGCATCTCACTCTCTTTGAATCTTATTTATCATGCTAAGAGGAGCAGGAAAAAGCAAAAAATTTCAGAATTGCACCTTGCAATGCGGAGAAATTACTGTTTGTGCATTTACAATATTCATTGATTTTTGCCATTGAAAAACGTCCAGAAATGATTGAAGCTACTGACTGAATGAAAGGAGCTGGCATCTCACTCTCTTTGAATCTTCTTTATCATGCTAAGAGGAGCAGGAAAAAGCAAAAAATTTCAGAATTGCACCTTGCAATGCGGAGAAATTACTGTTTGTGCATTTACAATATTCATTGATTTTTGCCATTGAAAAACGTCCAGAAATGATTGAAGCTACTGACTGAATGAAAGGAGCTGGCATCTCACTCTCTTTGAATCTTCTTTATCATGCTAAGAGGAGCAGGAAAAAGCAAAAAATTTCAGAATTGCACCTTGCAATGCGGAGAAATTACTGTTTGTGCATTTACAATATTCATTGATTTTTGCCATTGAAAAACGTCCAGAAATGATTGAAGCTACTGACTGAATGAAAGGAGCTGGCATCTCACTCTCTTTGAATCTTCTTTATCATGCTAAGAGGAGCAGGAAAAAGCAAAAAATTTCAGAATTGCACCTTGCAATGCGGAGAAATTACTGTTTGTGCATTTACAATATTCATTGATTTTTGCCATTGAAAAACATCATGTTATTCATATCCCAGAAATGATTGAAGCTACTGACTGAATGAAAGGAGCTGGCATCTCACTCTCTTTAAATCTTCTTTATCATGCTAAGAGGAGCAGGAAAAAGCAAAAAATTTCAGAATTGCACCTTGCAATGCGGAGAAATTACTGTTTGTGCATTTACAATATTCATTGATTTTTGCCATTGAAAAACGTCCAGAAATGACTGAAGCTACTGACTGAATGAAAGGAGCTGGCATCTCACTCTCTTTGAATCTTCTTTATCATGCTAAGAGGAGCAGGAAAAAGCAAAAAATTTCAGAATTGCACCTTGCAATGCGGAGAAATTACAGTTTGTGCATTTACAATATTCATTGATTTTTGCCATTGAAAAACGTCCAGAAATGATTGAAGCTACTGACTGAATGAAAGGAGCTGGCATCTCACTCTCTTTGAATCTTCTTTATCATGCTAAGAGGAGCAGGAAAAAGCAAAAAATTTCAGAATTGCACCTTGCAATGCGGAGAAATTACTGTTTGTGCATTTACAATATTCATTGATTTTTGCCATTGAAAAACATCATGTTATTCATATACCAGAAATGATTGAAGCTACTGACTGAATGAAAGGAGCTGGCATCTCACTCTCTTTGAATCTTCTTTATCATGCTAAGAGGAGCAGGAAAAAGCAAAAAATTTCAGAATTGCACCTTGCAATGCGGAGAAATTACTGTTTGTGCATTTACAATATTCATTGATTTTTGTCATTGAAAAACGTCCAGAAATGATTGAAGCTACTGACTGAATGAAAGGAGCTGGCATCTCACTCTCTTTGAATCTTCTTTATCATGCTAAGAGGAGCAGGAAAAAGCAAAAAATTTCAGAATTGCATCTTGCAATGCGGAGAAATTACTGTTTGTGCATTTACAATATTCATTGATTTTTGCCATTGAAAAACGTCCAGAAATGATTGAAGCTACTGACTGAATGAAAGGAGCTGGCATCTCACTCTCTTTGAATCTTCTTTATCATGCTAAGAGGAGCAGGAAAAAGCAAAAAATTTCAGAATTGCACCTTGCAATGCGGAGAAATTACTGTTTGTGCATTTACAATATTCATTGATTTTTGCCATTGAAAAACGTCCAGAAATGATTGAAGCTACTGACTGAATGAAAGGAGCTGGAATCTCACTCTCTTTGAATCTTCTTTATCATGCTAAGAGGAGCAGGAAAAAGCAAAAAATTTCAGAATTGCAACTTGCAATGCGGAGAAATTACTGTTTGTGCATTTACAATATTCATTGATTTTTGCCATTGAAAAACATCATGTTATTCATATACCAGAAATGATTGAAGCTACTGACTGAATGAAAGGAGCTGGCATCTCACTCTCTTTCAATCTTCTTTATCATGCTAAGAGGAGCAGGAAAAAGCAAAAAATTTCAGAATTGCACCTTGCAATGCGGAGAAATTACTGTTTGTGCATTTACAATATTCATTGATTTTTGCCATTGAAAAACGTCCAGAAATGATTGAAGCTACTGACTGAATGAAAGGAGCTGGCATCTCACTCTCTTTGAATCTTCTTTATCATGCTAAGAGGAGCAGGAAAAAGCAAAAAATTTCAGAATTGCACCTTGCAATGCGGAGAAATTACTGTTTGTGCATTTACAATATTCATTGATTTTTGCCATTGAAAAACGTCCAGAAATGATTGAAGCTACTGACTGAATGAAAGGAGCTGGCATCTCACTCTCTTTGAATCTTCTTTATCATGCTAAGAGGAGCAGGAAAAAGCAAAAAATTTCAGAATTGCACCTTGCAATGCGGAGAAATTACTGTTTGTGCATTTACAATATTCATTAATTTTTGCCATTGAAAAACATCATGTTATTCATATCCCAGAAATGTTTGAAGCTACTGACTGAATGAAAGAAGCTGGCATCTCACTCTCTTTGAATCTTCTTTATCATGCTAAGAGGAGCAGGAAAAAGCAAAAAATTTCAGAATTGCACCTTGCAATGCGGAGAAATTACTGTTTGTGCATTTACAATATTCATTGATTTTTGCCATTGAAAAACGTCCAGAAATGATTGAAGCTACTGACTGAATGAAAGGAGCTGGCATCTCACTCTCTTTGAATCTTCTTTATCATGCTAAGAGGAGCAGGAAAAAGCAAAAAATTTCAGAATTGCACCTTGCAATGCGGAGAAATTACTGTTTGTGCATTTACAATATTCATTGATTTTTGCCATTGAAAAACATCATGTTATTCATATACCAGAAATGTTTGAAGCTACTGACTGAATGAAAGGAGCTGGCATCTCACTCTCTTTGAATCTTCTTTATCATGCTAAGAGGAGCAGGAAAAAGCAAAAAATTTCAGAATTGCACCTTGCAATGCGGAGAAATTACTGTTTGTGCATTTACAATATTCATTGATTTTTGCCATTGAAAAACGTCCAGAAATGATTGAAGCTACTGACTGAATGAAAGGAGCTGGCATCTCATTCTCTTTGAATCTTCTTTATCATGCTGAGGAGCAGGAAAAAGCAAAAAATTTCAGAATTGCACCTTGCAATGCGGAGAAATTACTGTTTGTGCATTTACAATATTCATTGATTTTTGCATTGAAAAACGTCCAGAAATGACTGAAGCTACTGACTGAATGAAAGGAGCTGGCATCTCAATCTCTTTGAATCTTCTTTATCATGCTAAGAGGAGCAGGAAAAAGCAAAAAATTTCAGAATTGCATCTTGCAATGCGGAGAAATTACTGTTTGTGCATTTACAATATTCATTGATTTTTGCCATTGAAAAACGTCCAGAAATGATTGAAGCTACTGACTGAATGAAAGGAGCTGGCATCTCACTCTCTTTGAATCTTCTTTATCATGCTAAGAGGAGCAGGAAAAAGCAAAAAATTTCAGAATTGCACCTTGCAATGCGGAGAAATTACTGTTTGTGCATTTACAATATTCATTGATTTTTGCCATTGAAAAACGTCCAGAAATGATTGAAGCTACTGACTGAATGAAAGGAGCTGGCATCTCACTCTCTTTGAATCTTCTTTATCATGCTTAGAGGAGCAGGAAAAAGCAAAAAATTTCAGAATTGCACCTTGCAATGCGGAGAAATTACTGTTTGTGCATTTACAATATTCATTGATTTTTGCCATTGAAAAACGTCCAGAAATGATTGAAGCTACTGACTGAATGAAAGGAGCTGGCATCTCACTCTCTTTGAATCTTCTTTATCATGCTAGGATTAGCAGGAAAAAGCAAAAAATTTCAGAATTGCACCTGGCAATGTGGAGATATTACTGTTTGTGCATTTACAATATTCATTGAATTTTGCCATTGAAAAACGTCCAGAAATGTTTGAAGCTACTGACTGAATGAAAGGAGCTGGCATCTCACTCTATTTGAATCTTCTTTATCATGCTAGGATTAGCAGGAAAAAGCAAAAAATTTCAGAATTGCACCTTGCAATGTGGAGATATTACTGTTTGTGCATTTACAATATTCATTGATTTTTGCCATTGAAAAACGTCCAGAAATGTTTATACCAGAAATGTTTGAAGCTACTGACTGAATGAAAGGAGCTGGCATCTCACTCTCTTTGAATCTTCTTTATCATGCTAAGAGGAGCAGGAAAAAGCAAAAAATTTCAGAATTGCACCTTGCAATGCGGAGAAATTACTGTTTGTGCATTTACAATATTCATTGATTTTTGCCATTGAAAAACGTCCAGAAATGACTGAAGCTACTGACTGAATGAAAGGAGCTGGCATCTCACTCTCTTTGAATCTTCTTTATCATGCTAAGAGGAGCAGGAAAAAGCAAAAAATTTCAGAATTGCACCTTGCAATGCGGAGAAATTACTGTTTGTGCATTTACAATATTCATTGATTTTTGCCATTGAAAAACGTCCAGAAATGATTGAAGCTACTGACTGAATGAAAGGAGCTGGCATCTCACTCTCTTTGAATCTTCTTTATCATGCTAAGAGGAGCAGGAAAAAGCAAAAAATTTCAGAATTGCACCTTGCAATGCGGAGAAATTACTGTTTGTGCATTTACAATATTCATTGATTTTTGCCATTGAAAAACATCATGTTATTCATATACCAGAACTGATTGAAGCTACTGACTGAATGAAAGGAGCTGGCATCTCACTCTCTTTGAATCTTCTTTATCATGCTAAGAGGAGCAGGAAAAAGCAAAAAATTTCAGAATTGCACCTTGCAATGCGGAGAAATTACTGTTTGTGCATTTACAATATTCATTGATTTTTGCCATTGAAAAACGTCCAGAAATGATTGAAGCTACTGAATGAATGAAAGGAGCTGGCATCTCACTCTCTTTGAATCTTCTTTATCATGCTTAGAGGAGCAGGAAAAAGCAAAAAATTTCAGAATTGCACCTTGCAATGCGGAGAAATTACTGTTTGTGCATTTACAATATTCATTGATTTTTGCCATTGAAAAACGTCCAGAAATGATTGAAGCTACTGACTGAATGAAAGGAGCTGGCATCTCACTCTCTTTGAATCTTCTTTATCATGCTAGGATTAGCAGGAAAAAGCAAAAAATTTCAGAATTGCACCTGGCAATGTGGAGATATTACTGTTTGTGCATTTACAATATTCATTGAATTTTGCCATTGAAAAACGTCCAGAAATGTTTGAAGCTACTGACTGAATGAAAGGAGCTGGCATCTCACTCTATTTGAATCTTCTTTATCATGCTAGGATTAGCAGGAAAAAGCAAAAAATTTCAGAATTGCACCTTGCAATGTGGAGATATTACTGTTTGTGCATTTACAATATTCATTGATTTTTGCCATTGAAAAACGTCCAGAAATGTTTATACCAGAAATGTTTGAAGCTACTGACTGAATGAAAGGAGCTGGCATCTCACTCTCTTTGAATCTTCTTTATCATGCTAAGAGGAGCAGGAAAAAGCAAAAAATTTCAGAATTGCACCTTGCAATGCGGAGAAATTACTGTTTGTGCATTTACAATATTCATTGATTTTTGCCATTGAAAAACGTCCAGAAATGACTGAAGCTACTGACTGAATGAAAGGAGCTGGCATCTCACTCTCTTTGAATCTTCTTTATCATGCTAAGAGGAGCAGGAAAAAGCAAAAAATTTCAGAATTGCACCTTGCAATGCGGAGAAATTACTGTTTGTGCATTTACAATATTCATTGATTTTTGCCATTGAAAAACGTCCAGAAATGATTGAAGCTACTGACTGAATGAAAGGAGCTGGCATCTCACTCTCTTTGAATCTTCTTTATCATGCTAAGAGGAGCAGGAAAAAGCAAAAAATTTCAGAATTGCACCTTGCAATGCGGAGAAATTACTGTTTGTGCATTTACAATATTCATTGATTTTTGCCATTGAAAAACATCATGTTATTCATATACCAGAAATGATTGAAGCTACTGACTGAATGAAAGGAGCTGGCATCTCACTCTCTTTGAATCTTCTTTATCATGCTAAGAGGAGCAGGAAAAAGCAAAAAATTTCAGAATTGCACCTTGCAATGCGGAGAAATTACTGTTTGTGCATTTACAATATTCATTGATTTTTGCCATTGAAAAACGTCCAGAAATGATTGAAGCTACTGACTGAATGAAAGGAGCTGGCATCTCACTCTCTTTGAATCTTTTTTATCATGCTAAGAGGAGCAGGAAAAAGCAAAAAATTTCAGAATTGCACCTTGCAATGCGGAGAAATTACTGTTTGTGCATTTACAATATTCATTGATTTTTGCCATTGAAAAACGTCCAGAAATGATTGAAGCTACTGACTGAATGAAAGGAGCTGGAATCTCACTCTCTTTGAATCTTCTTTATCATGCTAAGAGGAGCAGGAAAAAGCAAAAAATTTCAGAATTGCAACTTGCAATGCGGAGAAATTACTGTTTGTGCATTTACAATATTCATTGATTTTTGCCATTGAAAAACATCATGTTATTCATATACCAGAAATGATTGAAGCTACTGACTGAATGAAAGGAGCTGGCATCTCACTCTCTTTGAATCTTCTTTATCATGCTAAGAGGAGCAGGAAAAAGCAAAAAATTTCAGAATTGCACCTTGCAATGCGGAGAAATTACTGTTTGTGCATTTACAATATTCATTGATTTTTGCCATTGAAAAACGTCCAGAAATGATTGAAGCTACTGACTGAATGAAAGGAGCTGGCATCTCACTCTCTTTGAATCTTCTTTATCATGCTAAGAGGAGCAGGAAAAAGCAAAAAATTTCAGAATTGCACCTTGCAATGCGGAGAAATTACTGTTTGTGCATTTACAATATTCATTGATTTTTGCCATTGAAAAACGTCCAGAAATGATTGAAGCTACTGACTGAATGAAAGGAGCTGGCATCTCACTCTCTTTGAATCTTCTTTATCATGCTAAGAGGAGCAGGAAAAAGCAAAAAATTTCAGAATTGCACCTTGCAATGCGGAGAAATTACTGTTTGTGCATTTACAATATTCATTAATTTTTGCCATTGAAAAACATCATGTTATTCATATCCCAGAAATGTTTGAAGCTACTGACTGAATGAAAGAAGCTGGCATCTCACTCTCTTTGAATCTTCTTTATCATGCTAAGAGGAGCAGGAAAAAGCAAAAAATTTCAGAATTGCACCTTGCAATGCGGAGAAATTACTGTTTGTGCATTTACAATATTCATTGATTTTTGCCATTGAAAAACGTCCAGAAATGATTGAAGCTACTGACTGAATGAAAGGAGCTGGCATCTCACTCTCTTTGAATCTTCTTTATCATGCTAAGAGGAGCAGGAAAAAGCAAAAAATTTCAGAATTGCACCTTGCAATGCGGAGAAATTACTGTTTGTGCATTTACAATATTCATTGATTTTTGCCATTGAAAAACATCATGTTATTCATATACCAGAAATGTTTGAAGCTACTGACTGAATGAAAGGAGCTGGCATCTCACTCTCTTTGAATCTTCTTTATCATGCTAAGAGGAGCAGGAAAAAGCAAAAAATTTCAGAATTGCACCTTGCAATGCGGAGAAATTACTGTTTGTGCATTTACAATATTCATTGATTTTTGCCATTGAAAAACGTCCAGAAATGATTGAAGCTACTGACTGAATGAAAGGAGCTGGCATCTCACTCTCTTTGAATCTTCTTTATCATGCTAAGAGGAGCAGGAAAATGCAAGAAATTTCAGAATTGCACCTTGCAATGCGGAGAAATTACTGTTTGTGCATTTACAATATTCATTGATTTTTGCCATTGAAAAACATCCAGAAATGATTGAAGCTACTGACTGAATGAAAGGAGCTGGCATCTCACTCTCTTTGAATCTTCTTTATCATGCTAAGAGGAGCAGGAAAAAGCCAAAAATTTCAGAATTGCACCTTGCAATGCGGAGAAATTACTGTTTGTGCATTTACAATATTCATTGATTTTTGCCATTGAAAAACATCATGTTATTCATATACCAGAAATGATTGAAGCTACTGACTGAATGAAAGGAGCTGGCATCTCACTCTCTTTGAATCTTCTTTATCATGCAAAGAGGAGCAGGAAAAAGCAAAAAATTTCAGAATTGCACCTTGCAATGCGGAGAAATTACTGTTTGTGCATTTACAATATTCATTGATTTTTGCCATTGAAAAACGTCCAGAAATGATTGAAGCTACTGACTGAATGAAAGGAGCTGGCATCTCACTCTCTTTGAATCTTCTTTATCATGCTAAGAGGAGCAGGAAAAAGCAAAAAATTTCAGAATTGCACCTTGCAATGCGGAGAAATTACTGTTTGTGCATTTACAATATTCACTGATTTTTGCCATTGAAAAACGTCCAGAAATGATTGAAGCAACTGACTGAATGAAAGGAGCTGGCATCTCACTCTCTTTGAATCTTCTTTATCATGCTAAGAGGAGCAGGAAAAAGCAAAAAATTTCAGAATTGCACCTTGCAATGCGGAGAAATTACTGTTTGTGCATTTACAATATTCATTGATTTTTGCCATTGAAAAACGTCCAGAAATAATTGAAGCTACTGACTGAATGAAAGGAGCTGGCATCTCACTCTCTTTGAATCTTCTTTATCATGCTAAGAGGAGCAGGAAAAAGCAAAAAATTTCAGAATTGCAACTTGCAATGCGGAGAAATTACTGTTTGTGCATTTACAATATTCATTGATTTTTGCCATTGAAAAACATCATGTTATTCATATACCAGAAATGATTGAAGCTACTGACTGAATGAAAGGAGCTGGCATCTCACTCTCTTTGAATCTTCTTTATCATGCTAAGAGGAGCAGGAAAAAGCAAAAAAATTCAGAATTGCACCTTGCAGTGCGGAGAAATTACTGTTTGTGCATTTACAATATTCATTGATTTTTGCCATTGAAAAACGTCCAGAAATGATTGAAGCTACTGACTGAATGAAAGGAGCTGGCATCTCACTCTCTTTGAATCTTCTTTATCATGCTAAGAGGAGCAGGAAAAAGCAAAAAATTTCAGAATTGCACCTTGCAATGCGGAGAAATTACTGTTTGTGCTTTTACAATATTCATTGATTTTTGCCATTGAAAAACATCATGTTATTCATATACCAGAAATGTTTGAAGCTACTGACTGAATGAAAGGAGCTGGCATCTCACTCTCCTTGAATCTTCTTTATCATGCTAAGAGGAGCAGGAAAAAGCAAAAAATTTCAGAATTGCACCTTGCAATGCGGAGAAATTACTGTTTGTGCATTTACAATATTCATTGATTTTTGCCATTGAAAAATGTCCAGAAATGATTGAAGCTGCTGACTGAATGAAAGGAGCTGGCATCTCACTCTCTTTGAATCTTCTTTATCATGCTAAGAGGAGCAGGAAAAAGCAAAAAATTTCCGAATTGCACCTTGCAATGCGGAGAAATTACTGTTTGTGCATTTACAATATTCATTGATTTTTGCCATTGAAAAACATCATGTTATTCATATACCAGAAATGATTGAAGCTACTGACTGAATGAAAGGAGCTGGCATCTCACTCTCTTTGAATCTTCTTTATCATGCTAAGAGGAGCAGGAAAAAGCAAAAAATTTCAGAATTGCACCTTGCAATGCGGAGAAATTACTGTTTGTGCATTTACAATATTCATTGATTTTTGCCATTGAAAAACGTCCAGAAATGATTGAAGCTACTGACTGAATGAAAGGAGCTGGCATCTCACTCTCTTTGAATCTTCTTTATCATGCTAAGAGGAGCAGGAAAAAGCAAAAAATTTCAGAATTGCACCTTGCAATGCGGAGAAATTACTGTTTGTGCATTTACAATATTCATTGATTTTTGCCATTGAAAAACGTCCAGAAATGATTGAAGCTACTGACTGAATGAAAGGAGCTGGCATCTCACTCTCTTTGAATCTTCTTTATCATGCTAAGAGGAGCAGGAAAAAGCAAAAAATTTCAGAATTGCACCTTGCAATGCGGAGAAATTACTGTTTGTGCATTTACAATATTCATTGATTTTTGCCATTGAAAAACATCATGTTATTCATATACCAGAAATGTTTGAAGCTACTGACTGAATGAAAGGAGCTGGCATCTCACTCTCTTTGAATCTTCTTTATCATGCTAAGAGGAGCAGGAAAAAGCAAAAAATTTCAGAATTGCACCTTGCAATGCGGAGAAATTACTGTTTGTGCATTTACAATATTCATTGATTTTTACCATTGAAAAACGTCCAGAAATGATTGAAGCTACTGACTGAATGAAAGGAGCTGGCATCTCACTCTCTTTGAATCTTCTTTATCATGCTAAGAGGAGCAGGAAAAAGCAAAAAATTTCAGAATTGCACCTTGCAATGCGGAGAAATTACTGTTTGTGCATTTACAATATTCATTGATTTTTGCCATTGAAAAACATCATGTTATTCATATACCAGAAATGATTGAAGCTACTGACTGAATGAAAGGAGCGGGCATCTCGCTCTCTTTGAATCTTCTTTATCATGCTAAGAGGAGCAGGAAAAAGCAAAAAATTTCAGAATTGCACCTTGCAATGCGGAGAAATTACTGTTTGTGCATTTACAATATTCATTGATTTTTGCCATTGAAAAACGTCCAGAAATGATTGAAGCTACTGACTGAATGAAAGGAGCTGGCATCTCACTCTCTTTGAATCTTCTTTATCATGCTAAGAGGAGCAGGAAAAAGCAAAAAATTTCAGAATTGCACCTTGCAATGTGGAGAAATTACTGTTTGTGCATTTACAATATTCATTGATTTTTGCCATTGAAAAACATCATGTTATTCATATACCAGAAATGATTGAAGCTACTGACTGAATGAAAGGAGCTGGCATCTCACTCTCTTTGAATCTTCTTTATCATGCTAAGAGGAGCAGGAAAAAGCAAAAAATTTCAGAATTGCACCTTGCAATGCGGAGAAATTACTGTTTGTGCATTTACAATATTCATTGATTTTTGCCATTGAAAAACGTCCAGAAATGATTGAAGCTACTGACTGAATGAAAGGAGCTGGCATCTCACTCTCTTTGAATCTTCTTTATCATGCTAAGAGGAGCAGGAAAAAGCAAAAAATTTCAGAATTGCACCTTGCAATGCGGAGAAATTACTGTTTGTGCTTTTACAATATTCATTGATTTTTGCCATTGAAAAACATCATGTTATTCATATACCAGAAATGTTTGAAGCTACTGACTGAATGAAAGGAGCTGGCATCTCACTCTCTTTGAATCTTCTTTATCATGCTAAGAGGAGCAGGAAAAAGCAAAAAATTTCAGAATTGCACCTTGCAATGCGGAGAAATTACTGTTTGTGCATTTACAATATTCATTGATTTTTGCCATTGAAAAACGTCCAGAAATGATTGAAGCTACTGACTGAATGAAAGGAGCTGGCATCTCACTCTCTTTGAATCTTCTTTATCATGCTAAGAGGAGCAGGAAAAAGCAAAAAATTTCAGAATTGCACCTTGCAATGCGGAGAAATTACTGTTTGTGCATTTACAATATTCATTGATTTTTGCCATTGAAAAACGTCCAGAAATGATTGAAGCTACTGACTGAATGAAAGGAGCTGGCATCTCACTCTCTTTGAATCTTCTTTATCATGCTAAGAGGAGCAGGAAAAAGCAAAAAATTTCAGAATTGCAACTTGCAATGCGGAGAAATTACTGTTTGTGCATTTACAATATTCATTGATTTTTGCCATTGAAAAACATCATGTTATTCATATACCAGAAATGATTGAAGCTACTGACTGAATGAAAGGAGCTGGCATCTCACTCTCTTTGAATCTTCTTTATCATGCTAAGAGGAGCAGGAAAAAGCAAAAAATTTCAGAATTGCACCTTGCAATGCGGAGAAATTACTGTTTGTGCATTTACAATATTCATTGATTTTTGCCATTGAAAAACATCATGTTATTCATATACCAGAAATGTTTGAAGCTACAGACTGAATGAAAGGAGCTGGCATCGCACTCTCTTTGAATCTTCTTTATCATGCTAAGAGGAGCAGGAAAAAGCAAAAAATTTCAGAATTGCACCTTGCAATGCGGAGAAATTACTGTTTGTGCATTTACAATATTCATTGATTTTTGCCATTGAAAAACGTCCAGAAATGATTGAAGCTACTGACTGAATGAAAGGAGCTGGCATCTCACTCTCTTTGAATCTTCTTTATCATGCTAAGAGGAGCAGGAAAATGCAAGAAATTTCAGAATTGCACCTTGCAATGCGGAGAAATTACTGTTTGTGCATTTACAATATTCATTGATTTTTGCCATTGAAAAACATCCAGAAATGATTGAAGCTACTGACTGAATGAAAGGAGCTGGCATCTCACTCTCTTTGAATCTTCTTTATCATGCTAAGAGGAGCAGGAAAAAGCCAAAAATTTCAGAATTGCACCTTGCAATGCGGAGAAATTACTGTTTGTGCATTTACAATATTCATTGATTTTTGCCATTGAAAAACATTATGTTATTCATATACCAGAAATGATTGAAGCTACTGACTGAATGAAAGGAGCTGGCATCTCACTCTCTTTGAATCTTCTTTATCATGCAAAGAGGAGCAGGAAAAAGCAAAAAATTTCAGAATTGCAACTTGCAATGCGGAGAAATTACTGTTTGTGCATTTACAATATTCATTGATTTTTGCCATTGAAAAACGTCCAGAAATGATTGAAGCTACTGACTGAATGAAAGGAGCTGGCATCTCACTCTCTTTGAATCTTCTTTATCATGCTAAGAGGAGCAGGAAAAAGCAAAAAATTTCAGAATTGCACCTTGCAATGCGGAGAAATTACTGTTTGTGCATTTACAATATTCACTGATTTTTGCCATTGAAAAACGTCCAGAAATGATTGAAGCAACTGACTGAATGAAAGGAGCTGGCATCTCACTCTCTTTGAATCTTCTTTATCATGCTAAGAGGAGCAGGAAAAAGCAAAAAATTTCAGAATTGCACCTTGCAATGCGGAGAAATTACTGTTTGTGCATTTACAATATTCATTGATTTTTGCCATTGAAAAACGTCCAGAAATGATTGAAGCTACTGACTGAATGAAAGGAGCTGGCATCTCACTCTCTTTGAATCTTCTTTATCATGCTAAGAGGAGCAGGAAAAAGCAAAAAATTTCAGAATTGCACCTTGCAATGCGGAGAAATTACTGTTTGTGCTTTTACAATATTCATTGATTTTTGCCATTGAAACACATCATGTTATTCATATACCAGAAATGTTTGAAGCTACTGACTGAATGAAAGGAGCTGGCATCTCACTCTCTTTGAATCTTCTTTATCATGCTAAGAGGAGCAGGAAAAAGCAAAACATTTCAGAATTGCACTTTGCAATGCGGAGAAATTACTGTTTGTGCATTTACAATATTCATTGATTTTTGCCATTGAAAAATGTCCAGAAATGATTGAAGCTGCTGACTGAATGAAAGGAGCTGGCATCTCACTCTCTTTGAATCTTCTTTATCATGCTAAGAGGAGCAGGAAAAAGCAAAAAATTTCAGAATTGCACCTTGCAATGCGGAGAAATTACTGTTTGTGCATTTACAATATTCATTGATTTTTGCCATTGAAAAACATCATGTTATTCATATACCAGAAATGATTGAAGCTACTGACTGAATGAAAGGAGCTGGCATCTCACTCTCTTTGAATCTTCTTTATCATGCTAAGAGGAGCAGGAAAAAGCAAAAAATTTCAGAATTGCACCTTGCAATGCGGAGAAATTACTGTTTGTGCATTTACAATATTCATTGATTTTTGCCATTGAAAAACGTCCAGAAATGATTGAAGCTACTGACTGAATGAAAGGAGCTGGCATCTCACTCTCTTTGAATCTTCTTTATCATGCTAAGAGGAGCAGGAAAAAGCAAAAAATTTCAGAATTGCACCTTGCAATGCGGAGAAATTACTGTTTGTGCATTTACAATATTCATTGATTTTTGCCATTGAAAAACGTCCAGAAATGATTGAAGCTACTGACTGAATGAAAGGAGCTGGCATCTCACTCTCTTTGAATCTTCTTTATCATGCTAAGAGGAGCAGGAAAAAGCAAAAAATTTCAGAATTGCACCTTGCAATGCGGAGAAATTACTGTTTGTGCATTTACAATATTCATTGATTTTTGCCATTGAAAAACATCATGTTATTCATATACCAGAAATGTTTGAAGCTACTGACTGAATGAAAGGAGCTGGCATCTCACTCTCTTTGAATCTTCTTTATCATGCTAAGAGGAGCAGGAAAAAGCAAAAAATTTCAGAATTGCACCTTGCAATGCGGAGAAATTACTGTTTGTGCATTTACAATATTCATTGATTTTTGCCATTGAAAAACGTCCAGAAATGATTGAAGCTACTGACTGAATGAAAGGAGCTGGCATCTCACTCTCTTTGAATCTTCTTTATCATGCTAAGAGGAGCAGGAAAAAGCAAAAAATTTCAGAATTGCACCTTGCAATGCGGAGAAATTACTGTTTGTGCATTTACAATATTCATTGATTTTTGCCATTGAAAAACATCATGTTATTCATATACCAGAAATGATTGAAGCTACTGACTGAATGAAAGGAGCTGGCATCTCGCTCTCTTTGAATCTTCTTTATCATGCTAAGAGGAGCAGGAAAAAGCAAAAAATTTCAGAATTGCACCTTGCAATGCGGAGAAATTACTGTTTGTGCATTTACAATATTCATTGATTTTTGCCATTGAAAAACGTCCAGAAGAGATTGAAGCTACTGACTGAATGAAAGGAGCTGGCATCTCACTCTCTTTGAATCTTCTTTATCATGCTAAGAGGAGCAGGAAAAAGCAAAAAATTTCAGAATTGCACCTTGCAATGTGGAGAAATTACTGTTTGTGCATTTACAATATTCATTGATTTTTGCCATTGAAAAACATCATGTTATTCATATACCAGAAATGATTGAAGCTACTGACTGAATGAAAGGAGCTGGCATCTCACTCTCTTTGAATCTTCTTTATCATGCTAAGAGGAGCAGGAAAAAGCAAAAAATTTCAGAATTGCACCTTGCAATGCGGAGAAATTACTGTTTGTGCTTTTACAATATTCATTGATTTTTGCCATTGAAAAACATCATGTTATTCATATACCAGAAATGTTTGAAGCTACTGACTGAATGAAAGGAGCTGGCATCTCACTCTCTTTGAATCTTCTTTATCATGCTAAGAGGAGCAGGAAAAAGCAAAAAATTTCAGAATTGCACCTTGCAATGCGGAGAAATTACTGTTTGTGCATTTACAATATTCATTGAGTTTTGCCATTGAAAAACGTCCAGAAATGATTGAAGCTACTGACTGAATGAAAGGAGCTGGCATCTCACTCTCTTTGAATCTTCTTTATCATGCTAAGAGGAGCAGGAAAAAGCAAAAAATTTCAGAATTGCACCTTGCAATGCGGAGAAATTACTGTTTGTGCATTTACAATATTCATTGATTTTTGCCATTGAAAAACGTCCAGAAATGATTGAAGTTACTGACTGAATGAAAGGAGCTGGCATCTCACTCTCTTTGAATCTTCTTTATCATGCTAAGAGGAGCAGGAAAAAGCAAAAAATTTCAGAATTGCAACTTGCAATGCGGAGAAATTACTGTTTGTGCATTTACAATATTCATTGATTTTTGCCATTGAAAAACATCATGTTATTCATATACCAGAAATGATTGAAGCTACTGACTGAATGAAAGGAGCTGGCATCTCACTCTCTTTGAATCTTCTTTATCATGCTAAGAGGAGCAGGAAAAAGCAAAAAATTTCAGAATTGCACCTTGCAATGCGGAGAAATTACTGTTTGTGCATTTACAATATTCATTGATTTTTGCCATTGAAAAACGTCCAGAAATGATTGAAGCTACTGACTGAATGAAAGGAGCTGGCATCTCACTCTCTTTGAATCTTCTTTATCATGCTAAGAAGAGCAGGAAAAAGCAAAAAATTTCAGAATTGCACCTTGCAATGCGGAGAAATTACTGTTTGTGCATTTACAATATTCATTGATTTTTGCCATTGAAAAACGTCCAGAAATGATTGAAGCTACTGACTGAATGAAAGGAGCTGGCATCTCACTCTCTTTGAATCTTCTTTATCATGCTAAGAGGAGCAGGAAAAAGCAAAAAATTTCAGAATTGCACCTTGCAATGCGGAGAAATTACTGTTTGTGCATTTACAATATTCATTAATTTTTGCCATTGAAAAACATCATGTTATTCATATCCCAGAAATGTTTGAAGCTACTGACTGAATGAAAGAAGCTGGCATCTCACTCTCTTTGAATCTTCTTTATCATGCTAAGAGGAGCAGGAAAAAGCAAAAAATTTCAGAATTGCACCTTGCAATGCGGAGAAATTACTGTTTGTGCATTTACAATATTCATTGATTTTTGCCATTGAAAAACGTCCAGAAATGATTGAAGCTACTGACTGAATGAAAGGAGCTGGCATCTCACTCTCTTTGAATCTTCTTTATCATGCTAAGAGGAGCAGGAAAAAGCAAAAAATTTCAGAATTGCACCTTGCAATGCGGAGAAATTACTGTTTGTGCATTTACAATATTCATTGATTTTTGCCATTGAAAAACATCATGTTATTCATATACCAGAAATGTTTGAAGCTACTGACTGAATGAAAGGAGCTGGCATCTCACTCTCTTTGAATCTTCTTTATCATGCTAAGAGGAGCAGGAAAAAGCGAAAAATTTCAGAATTGCACCTTGCAATGCGGAGAAATTACTGTTTGTGCATTTACAATATTCATTGATTTTTGCCATTGAAAAACGTCCAGAAATGATTGAAGCTACTGACTGAATGAAAGGAGCTGGCATCTCACTCTCTTTGAATCTTCTTTATCATGCTAAGAGGAGCAGGAAAATGCAAGAAATTTCAGAATTGCACCTTGCAATGCGGAGAAATTACTGTTTGTGCATTTACAATATTCATTGATTTTTGCCATTGAAAAACATCCAGAAATGATTGAAGCTACTGACTGAATGAAAGGAGCTGGCATCTCACTCTCTTTGAATCTTCTTTATCATGCTAAGAGGAGCAGGAAAAAGCCAAAAATTTCAGAATTGCACCTTGCAATGCGGAGAAATTACTGTTTGTGCATTTACAATATTCATTGATTTTTGCCATTGAAAAACATCATGTTATTCATATACCAGAAATGATTGAAGCTACTGACTGAATGAAAGGAGCTGGCATCTCACTCTCTTTGAATCTTCTTTATGATGCAAAGAGGAGCAGGAAAAAGCAAAAAATTTCAGAATTGCACCTTGCAATGCGGAGAAATTACTGTTTGTGCATTTACAATATTCATTGATTTTTGCCATTGAAAAACGTCCAGAAATGATTGAAGCTACTGACTGAATGAAAGGAGCTGGCATCTCACTCTCTTTGAATCTTCTTTATCATGCTAAGAGGAGCAGGAAAAAGCAAAAAATTTCAGAATTGCACCTTGCAATGCGGAGAAATTACTGTTTGTGCATTTACAATATTCATTGATTTTTGCCATTGAAAAACGTCCAGAAATGATTGAAGCAACTGACTGAATGAAAGGAGCTGGCATCTCACTCTCTTTGAATCTTCTTTATCATGCTAAGAGGAGCAGGAAAAAGCAAAAAATTTCAGAATTGCACCTTGCAATGCGGAGAAATTACTGTTTGTGCATTTACAATATTCATTGATTTTTGCCATTGAAAAACGTCCAGAAATAATTGAAGCTACTGACTGAATGAAAGGAGCTGGCATCTCACTCTCTTTGAATCTTCTTTATCATGCTAAGAGGAGCAGGAAAAAGCAAAAAATTTCAGAATTGCAACTTGCAATGCGGAGAAATTACTGTTTGTGCATTTACAATATTCATTGATTTTTGCCATTGAAAAACATCATGTTATTCATATACCAGAAATGATTGAAGCTACTGACTGAATGAAAGGAGCTGGCATCTCACTCTCTTTGAATCTTCTTTATCATGCTAAGAGGAGCAGGAAAAAGCAAAAAATTTCAGAATTGCACCTTGCAATGCGGAGAAATTACTGTTTGTGCATTTACAATATTCATTGATTTTTGCCATTGAAAAACGTCCAGAAATGATTGAAGCTACTGACTGAATGAAAGGAGCTGGCATCTCACTCTCTTTGAATCTTCTTTATCATGCTAAGAGGAGCAGGAAAAAGCAAAAAATTTCAGAATTGCACCTTGCAATGCGGAGAAATTACTGTTTGTGCTTTTACAATATTCATTGATTTTTGCCATTGAAAAACATCATGTTATTCATATACCAGAAATGTTTGAAGCTACTGACTGAATGAAAGGAGCAGGCATCTCACTCTCTTTGAATCTTCTTTATCATGCTAAGAGGAGCAGGAAAAAGCAAAAAATTTCAGAATTGCACCTTGCAATGCGGAGAAATTACTGTTTGTGCATTTACAATATTCATTGATTTTTGCCATTGAAAAATGTCCAGAAATGATTGAAGCTGCTGACTGAATGAAAGGAGCTGGCATCTCACTCTCTTTGAATCTTCTTTATCATGCTAAGAGGAGCAGGAAAAAGCAAAAAATTTCAGAATTGCACCTTGCAATGCGGAGAAATTACTGTTTGTGCATTTACAATATTCATTGATTTTTGCCATTGAAAAACATCATGTTATTCATATACCAGAAATGATTGAAGCTACTGACTGAATGAAAGGAGCTGGCATCTCACTCTCTTTGAATCTTCTTTATCATGCTAAGAGGAGCAGGAAAAAGCAAAAAATTTCAGAATTGCACCTTGCAATGCGGAGAAATTACTGTTTGTGCATTTACAATATTCATTGATTTTTGCCATTGAAAAACGTCCAGAAATGATTGAAGCTACTGACTGAATGAAAGGAGCTGGCATCTCACTCTCTTTGAATCTTCTTTATCATGCTAAGAGGAGCAGGAAAAAGCAAAAAATTTCAGAATTGCACCTTGCAATGCGGAGAAATTACTGTTTGTGCATTTACAATATTCATTGATTTTTGCCATTGAAAAACGTCCAGAAATGATTGAAGCTACTGACTGAATGAAAGGAGCTGGCATCTCACTCTCTTTGAATCTTCTTTATCATGCTAAGAGGAGCAGGAAAAAGCAAAAAATTTCAGAATTGCACCTTGCAATGCGGAGAAATTACTGTTTGTGCATTTACAATATTCATTGATTTTTGCCATTGAAAAACATCATGTTATTCATATACCAGAAATGTTTGAAGCTACTGACTGAATGAAAGGAGCTGGCATCTCACTCTCTTTGAATCTTCTTTATCATGCTAAGAGGAGCAGGAAAAAGCAAAAAATTTCAGAATTGCACCTTGCAATGCGGAGAAATTACTGTTTGTGCATTTACAATATTCATTGATTTTTGCCATTGAAAAAAGTCCAGAAATGATTGAAGCTACTGACTGAATGAAAGGAGCTGGCATCTCACTCTCTTTGAATCTTCTTTATCATGCTAAGAGGAGCAGGAAAAAGCAAAAAATTTCAGAATTGCACCTTGCAATGCGGAGAAATTACTGTTTGTGCATTTACAATATTCATTGATTTTTGCCATTGAAAAACATCATGTTATTCATATACCAGAAATGATTGAAGCTACTGACTGAATGAAAGGAGCTGGCATCTCGCTCTCTTTGAATCTTCTTTATCATGCTAAGAGGAGCAGGAAAAAGCAAAAAATTTCAGAATTGCACCTTGCAATGTGGAGAAATTACTGTTTGTGCATTTACAATATTCATTGATTTTTGCCATTGAAAAACGTCCAGAAATGATTGAAGCTACTGACTGAATGAAAGGAGCTGGCATCTCACTCTCTTTGAATCTTCTTTATCATGCTAAGAGGAGCAGGAAAAAGCAAAAAATTTCAGAATTGCACCTTGCAATGTGGAGAAATTACTGTTTGTGCATTTACAATATTCATTGATTTTTGCCATTGAAAAACATCATGTTATTCATATACCAGAAATGATTGAAGCTACTGACTGAATGAAAGGAGCTGGCATCTCACTCTCTTTGAATCTTCTTTATCATGCTAAGAGGAGCAGGAAAAAGCAAAAAATTTCAGAATTGCACCTTGCAATGCGGAGAAATTACTGTTTGTGCATTTACAATATTCATTGATTTTTGCCATTGAAAAACGTCCAGAAATGATTGAAGCTACTGACTGAATGAAAGGAGCTGGCATCTCACTCTCTTTGAATCTTCTTTATCATGCTAAGAGGAGCAGGAAAAAGCAAAAAATTTCAGAATTGCACCTTGCAATGCGGAGAAATTACTGTTTGTGCTTTTACAATATTCATTGATTTTTGCCATTGAAAAACATCATGTTATTCATATACCAGAAATGTTTGAAGCTACTGACTGAATGAAAGGAGCTGGCATCTCACTCTCTTTGAATCTTCTTTATCATGCTAAGAGGAGCAGGAAAAAGCAAAAAATTTCAGAATTGCACCTTGCAATGCGGAGAAATTACTGTTTGTGCATTTACAATATTCATTGATTTTTGCCATTGAAAAACGTCCAGAAATGATTGAAGCTACTGACTGAATGAAAGGAGCTGGCATCTCACTCTCTTTGAATCTTCTTTATCATGCTAAGAGGAGCAGGAAAAAGCAAAAAATTTCAGAATTGCACCATGCAATGCGGAGAAATTACTGTTTGTGCATTTACAATATTCATTGATTTTTGCCATTGAAAAACGTCCAGAAATGATTGAAGCTACTGACTGAATGAAAGGAGCTGGCATCTCACTCTCTTTGAATCTTCTTTATCATGCTAAGAGGAGCAGGAAAAAGCAAAAAATTTCAGAATTGCAACTTGCAATGCGGAGAAATTACTGGTTGTGCATTTACAATATTCATTGATTTTTGCCATTGAAAAACATCATGTTATTCATATACCAGAAATGATTGAAGCTACTGACTGAATGAAAGGAGCTGGCATCTCACTCTCTTTGAATCTTCTTTATCATGCTAAGAGGAGCAGGAAAAAGCAAAAAATTTCAGAATTGCACCTTGCAATGCGGAGAAATTACTGTTTGTGCATTTACAATATTCATTGATTTTTGCCATTGAAAAACGTCCAGAAATGATTGAAGCCACTGACTGAATGAAAGGAGCTGGCATCTCACTCTCTTTGAATCTTCTTTATCATGCTAAGAGGAGCAGGAAAAAGCAAAAAATTTCAGAATTGCACCTTGCAATGCGGAGAAATTACTGTTTGTGCATTTACAATATTCATTGATTTTTGCCATTGAAAAACGTCCAGAAATGATTGAAGCTACTGACTGAATGAAAGGAGCTGGCATCTCACTCTCTTTGAATCTTCTTTATCATGCTAAGAGGAGCAAAAAAAAGCAAAAAATTTCAGAATTGCACCTTGCAATGCGGAGAAATTACTGTTTGTGCATTTACAATATTCATTGATTTTTGCCATTGAAAAACATCATGTTATTCATATACCAGAAATGTTTGAAGCTACTGACTGAATGAAAGGAGCTGGCATCTCACTCTCTTTGAATCTTCTTTATCATGCTAAGAGGAGCAGGAAAAAGCAAAAAATTTCAGAATTGCACCTTGCAATGCGGAGAAATTACTGTTTGTGCATTTACAATATTCATTGATTTTTGCCATTGAAAAACGTCCAGAAATGATTGAAGCTACTGACTGAATGAAAGGAGCTGGCATCTCACTCTCTTTGAATCTTCTTTATCATGCTAAGAGGAGCAGGAAAAAGCAAAAAATTTCAGAATTGCACCTTGCAATGCGGAGAAATTACTGTTTGTGCATTTACAATATTCATTGATTTTTGCCATTGAAAAACATCATGTTATTCATATACCAGAAATGATTGAAGCTACTGACTGAATGAAAGGAGCTGGCATCTCGCTCTCTTTGAATCTTCTTTATCATGCTAAGAGGAGCAGGAAAAAGCAAAAAATTTCAGAATTGCACCTTGCAATGCGGAGAAATTACTGTTTGTGCATTTACAATATTCATTGATTTTTGCCATTGAAAAACGTCCAGAAGAGATTGAAGCTACTGACTGAATGAAAGGAGCTGGCATCTCACTCTCTTTGAATCTTCTTTATCATGCTAAGAGGAGCAGGAAAAAGCAAAAAATTTCAGAATTGCACCTTGCAATGTGGAGAAATTACTGTTTGTGCATTTACAATATTCATTGATTTTTGCCATTGAAAAACATCATGTTATTCATATACCAGAAATGATTGAAGCTACTGACTGAATGAAAGGAGCTGGCATCTCACTCTCTTTGAATCTTCTTTATCATGCTAAGAGGAGCAGGAAAAAGCAAAAAATTTCAGAATTGCACCTTGCAATGCGGAGAAATTACTGTTTGTGCATTTACAATATTCATTGATTTTTGCCATTGAAAAACGTCCAGAAATGATTGAAGCTACTGACTGAATGAAAGGAGCTGGCATCTCACTCTCTTTGAATCTTCTTTATCATGCTAAGAGGAGCAGGAAAAAGCAAAAAATTTCAGAATTGCACCTTGCAATGCGGAGAAATTACTGTTTGTGCTTTTACAATATTCATTGATTTTTGCCATTGAAAAACATCATGTTATTCATATACCAGAAATGTTTGAAGCTACTGACTGAATGAAAGGAGCTGGCATCTCACTCTCTTTGAATCTTCTTTATCATGCTAAGAGGAGCAGGAAAAAGCAAAAAATTTCAGAATTGCACCTTGCAATGCGGAGAAATTACTGTTTGTGCATTTACAATATTCATTGATTTTTGCCATTGAAAAACGTCCAGAAATGATTGAAGCTACTGACTGAATGAAAGGAGCTGGCATCTCACTCTCTTTGAATCTTCTTTATCATGCTAAGAGGAGCAGGAAAAAGCAAAAAATTTCAGAATTGCACCTTGCAATGCGGAGAAATTACTGTTTGTGCATTTACAATATTCATTGATTTTTGCCATTGAAAAACGTCCAGAAATGATTGAAGCTACTGACTGAATGAAAGGAGCTGGCATCTCACTCTCTTTGAATCTTCTTTATCATGCTAAGAGGAGCAGGAAAAAGCAAAAAATTTCAGAATTGCAACTTGCAATGCGGAGAAATTACTGTTTGTGCATTTACAATATTCATTGATTTTTGCCATTGAAAAACATCATGTTATTCATATACCAGAAATGATTGAAGCTACTGATTGAATGAAAGGAGCTGGCATCTCACTCTCTTTGAATCTTCTTTATCATGCTAAGAGGAGCAGGAAAAAGCAAAAAATTTCAGAATTGCACCTTGCAATGCGGAGAAATTACTGTTTGTGCATTTACAATATTCATTGATTTTTGCCATTGAAAAACGTCCAGAAATGATTGAAGCTACTGACTGAATGAAAGGAGCTGGCATCTCACTCTCTTTGAATCTTCTTTATCATGCTAAGAGGAGCAGGAAAAAGCAAAAAATTTCAGAATTGCACCTTGCAATGCGGAGAAATTACTGTTTGTGCATTTACAATATTCATTGATTTTTGCCATTGAAAAACGTCCAGAAATGATTGAAGCTACTGACTGAATGAAAGGAGCTGGCATCTCACTCTCTTTGAATCTTCTTTATCATGCTAAGAGGAGCAGGAAAAAGCAAAAAATTTCAGAATTGCACCTTGCAATGCGGAGAAATTACTGTTTGTGCATTTACAATATTCATTAATTTTTGCCATTGAAAAACATCATGTTATTCATATCCCAGAAATGTTTGAAGCTACTGACTGAATGAAAGAAGCTGGCATCTCACTCTCTTTGAATCTTCTTTATCATGCTAAGAGGAGCAGGAAAAAGCAAAAAATTTCAGAATTGCACCTTGCAATGCGGAGAAATTACTGTTTGTGCATTTACAATATTCATTGATTTTTGCCATTGAAAAACGTCCAGAAATGATTGAAGCTACTGACTGAATGAAAGGAGCTGGCATCTCACTCTCTTTGAATCTTCTTTATCATGCTAAGAGGAGCAGGAAAAAGCAAAAAATTTCAGAATTGCACCTTGCAATGCGGAGAAATTACTGTTTGTGCATTTACAATATTCATTGATTTTTGCCATTGAAAAACATCATGTTATTCATATACCAGAAATGTTTGAAGCTACTGACTGAATGAAAGGAGCTGGCATCTCACTCTCTTTGAATCTTCTTTATCATGCTAAGAGGAGCAGGAAAAAGCAAAAAATTTCAGAATTGCACCTTGCAATGCGGAGAAATTACTGTTTGTGCATTTACAATATTCATTGATTTTTGCCATTGAAAAACGTCCAGAAATGATTGAAGCTACTGACTGAATGAAAGGAGCTGGCATCTCACTCTCTTTGAATCTTCTTTATCATGCTAAGAGGAGCAGGAAAATGCAAGAAATTTCAGAATTGCACCTTGCAATGCGGAGAAATTACTGTTTGTGCATTTACAATATTCATTGATTTTTGCCATTGAAAAACATCATGTTATTCATATACCAGAAATGATTGAAGCTACTGACTGAATGAAAGGAGCTGGCATCTCACTCTCTTTGAATCTTCTTTATCATGCAAAGAGGAGCAGGAAAAAGCAAAAAATTTCAGAATTGCACCTTGTAATGCGGAGAAATTACTGTTTGTGCACTTACAATATTCATTGATTTTTGCCATTGAAAAACGTCCAGAAATGATTGAAGCTACTGACTGAATGAAAGGAGCTGGCATCTCACTCTCTTTGAATCTTCTTTATCATGCTAAGAGGAGCAGGAAAAAGCAAAAAATTTCAGAATTGCACCTTGCAATGCGGAGAAATTACTGTTTGTGCATTTACAATATTCATTGATTTTTGCCATTGAAAAACGTCCAGAAATGATTGAAGCAACTGACTGAATGAAAGGAGCTGGCATCTCACTCTCTTTGAATCTTCTTTATCATGCTAAGAGGAGCAGGAAAAAGCAAAAAATTTCAGAATTGCACCTTGCAATGCGGAGAAATTACTGTTTGTGCATTTACAATATTCATTGATTTTTACCATTGAAAAACGTCCAGAAATAATTGAAGCTACTGACTGAATGAAAGGAGCTGGCATCTCACTCTCTTTGAATCTTCTTTATCATGCTAAGAGGAGCAGGAAAAAGCAAAAAATTTCAGAATTGCAACTTGCAATGCGGAGAAATTACTGTTTGTGCATTTACAATATTCATTGATTTTTGCCATTGAAAAACATCATGTTATTCATATACCAGAAATGATTGAAGCTACTGACTGAATGAAAGGAGCTGGCATCTCACTCTCTTTGAATCTTCTTTATCATGCTAAGAGGAGCAGGAAAAAGCAAAAAATTTCAGAATTGCACCTTGCAATGCGGAGAAATTACTGTTTGTGCATTTACAATATTCATTGATTTTTGCCATTGAAAAACGTCCAGAAATGATTGAAGCTACTGACTGAATGAAAGGAGCTGGCATCTCACTCTCTTTGAATCTTCTTTATCATGCTAAGAGGAGCAGGAAAAAGCAAAAAATTTCAGAATTGCACCTTGCAATGCGGAGAAATTACTGTTTGTGCTTTTACAATATTCATTGATTTTTGCCATTGAAAAACATCATGTTATTCATATACCAGAAATGTTTGAAGCTACTGACTGAATGAAAGGAGCTGGCATATCACTCTCTTTGAATCTTCTTTATCATGCTAAGAGGAGCAGGAAAAAGCAAAAAATTTCAGAATTGCACCTTGCAATGCGGAGAAATTACTGTTTGTGCATTTACAATATTCATTGATTTTTGCCATTGAAAAATGTCCAGAAATGATTGAAGCTGCTGACTGAATGAAAGGAGCTGGCATCTCACTCTCTTTGAATCTTCTTTATCATGCTAAGAGGAGCAGGAAAAAGCAAAAAATTTCAGAATTGCACCTTGCAATGCGGAGAAATTACTGTTTGTGCATTTACAATATTCATTGATTTTTGCTATTGAAAAACATCATGTTATTCATATACCAGAAATGATTGAAGCTACTGACTGAATGAAAGGAGCTGGCATCTCACTCTCTTTGAATCTTCTTTATCATGCTAAGAGGAGCAGGAAAAAGCAAAAAATTTCAGAATTGCACCTTGCAATGCGGAGAAATTACTGTTTGTGCATTTACAATATTCATTGATTTTTGCCATTGAAAAACGTCCAGAAATGATTGAAGCTACTGACTGAATGAAAGGAGCTGGCATCTCACTCTCTTTGAATCTTCTTTATCATGCTAAGAGGAGCAGGAAAAAGCAAAAAATTTCAGAATTGCACCTTGCAATGCGGAGAAATTACTGTTTGTGCATTTACAATATTCATTGATTTTTGCCATTGAAAAACGTCCAGAAATGATTGAAGCTACTGACTGAATGAAAGGAGCTGGCATCTCACTCTCTTTGAATCTTCTTTATCATGCTAAGAGGAGCAGGAAAAAGCAAAAAATTTCAGAATTGCACCTTGCAATGCGGAGAAATTCCTGTTTGTGCATTTACAATATTCATTGATTTTTGCCATTGAAAAACATCATGTTATTCATATACCAGAAATGTTTGAAGCTACTGACTGAATGAAAGGAGCTGGCATCTCACTCTCTTTGAATCTTCTTTATCATGCTAAGAGGAGCAGGAAAAAGCAAAAAATTTCAGAATTGCACCTTGCAATGCGGAGAAATTACTGTTTGTGCATTTACAATATTCATTGATTTTTGCCATTGAAAAACGTCCAGAAATGATTGAAGCTACTGACTGAATGAAAGGAGCTGGCATCTCACTCTCTTTGAATCTTCTTTATCATGCTAAGAGGAGCAGGAAAAAGCAAAAAATTTCAGAATTGCACCTTGCAATGCGGAGAAATTACTGTTTGTGCATTTACAATATTCATTGATTTTTGCCATTGAAAAACATCATGTTATTCATATACCAGAAATGATTGAAGCTACTGACTGAATGAAAGGAGCTGGCATCTCGCTCTCTTTGAATCTTCTTTATCATGCTAAGAGGAGCAGGAAAAAGCAAAAAATTTCAGAATTTCACCTTGCAATGCGGAGAAATTACTGTTTGTGCATTTACAATATTCATTGATTTTTGCCATTGAAAAACGTCCAGAAATGATTGAAGCTACTGACTGAATGAAAGGAGCTGGCATCTCACTCTCTTTGAATCTTCTTTATCATGCTAAGAGGAGCAGGAAAAAGCAAAAAATTTCAGAATTGCACCTTGCAATGTGGAGAAATTACTGTTTGTGCATTTACAATATTCATTGATTTTTGCCATTGAAAAACATCATGTTATTCATATACCAGAAATGATTGAAGCTACTGACTGAATGAAAGGAGCTGGCATCTCACTCTCTTTGAATCTTCTTTATCATGCTAAGAGGAGCAGGAAAAAGCAAAAAATTTCAGAATTGCACCTTGCAATGCGGAGAAATTACTGTTTGTGCATTTACAATATTCATTGATTTTTGCCATTGAAAAACGTCCAGAAATGATTGAAGCTACTGACTGAATGAAAGGAGCTGGCATCTCACTCTCTTTGAATCTTCTTTATCATGCTAAGAGGAGCAGGAAAAAGCAAAAAATTTCAGAATTGCACCTTGCAATGCGGAGAAATTACTGTTTGTGCTTTTACAATATTCATTGATTTTTGCCTTTGAAAAACATCATGTTATTCATATACCAGAAATGTTTGAAGCTACTGACTGAATGAAAGGAGCTGGCATCTCACTCTCTTTGAATCTTCTTTATCATGCTAAGAGGAGCAGGAAAAAGCAAAAAATTTCAGAATTGCACCTTGCAATGCGGAGAAATTACTGTTTGTGCATTTACAATATTCATTGATTTTTGCCATTGAAAAACGTCCAGAAATGATTGAAGCTACTGACTGAATGAAAGGAGCTGGCATCTCACTCTCTTTGAATCTTCTTTATCATGCTAAGAGGAGCAGGAAAAAGCAAAAAATTTCAGAATTGCACCTTGCAATGCGGAGAAATTACTGTTTGTGCATTTACAATATTCATTGATTTTTGCCATTGAAAAACGTCCAGAAATGATTGAAGCTACTGACTGAATGAAAGGAGCTGGCATCTCACTCTCTTTGAATCTTCTTTATCATGCTAAGAGGAGCAGGAAAAAGCAAAAAATTTCAGAATTGCAACTTGCAATGCGGAGAAATTACTGTTTGTGCATTTACAATATTCATTGATTTTTGCCATTGAAAAACATCATGTTATTCATATACCAGAAATGATTGAAGCTACTGACTGAATGAAAGGAGCTGGCATCTCACTCTCTTTGAATCTTCTTTATCATGCTAAGAGGAGCAGGAAAAAGCAAAAAATTTCAGAATTGCACCTTGCAATGCGGAGAAATTACTGTTTGTGCATTTACAATATTCATTGATTTTTGCCATTGAAAAACGTCCAGAAATGATTGAAGCTACTGACTGAATGAAAGGAGCTGGCATCTCACTCTCTTTGAATCTTCTTTATCATGCTAAGAGGAGCAGGAAAAAGCAAAAAATTTCAGAATTGCACCTTGCAATGCGGAGAAATTACTGTTTGTGCTTTTACAATATTCATTGATTTTTGCCATTGAAAAACATCATGTTATTCATATACCAGAAATGTTTGAAGCTACTGACTGAATGAAAGGAGCTGGCATCTCACTCTCTTTGAATCTTCTTTATCATGCTAAGAGGAGCAGGAAAAAGCAAAAAATTTCAGAATTGCACCTTGCAATGCGGAGAAATTACTGTTTGTGCATTTACAATATTCATTGATTTTTGCCATTGAAAAACGTCCAGAAATGATTGAAGCTACTGACTGAATGAAAGGAGCTGGCATCTCACTCTCTTTGAATCTTCTTTATCATGCTAAGAGGAGCAGGAAAAAGCAAAAAATTTCAGAATTGCACCTTGCAATGCGGAGAAATTACTGTTTGTGCATTTACAATATTCATTGATTTTTGCCATTGAAAAACGTCCAGAAATGATTGAAGCTACTGACTGAATGAAAGGAGCTGGCATCTCACTCTCTTTGAATCTTCTTTATCATGCTAAGAGGAGCAGGAAAAAGCAAAAAATTTCAGAATTGCACCTTGCAATGCGGAGAAATTACTGTTTGTGCATTTACAATATTCATTGATTTTTGCCATTGAAAAACATCGTGTTATTCATATACCAGAAATGATTGAAGCTACTGACTGAATGAAAGGAGCTGGCATCTTACTCTCTTTGAATCTTCTTTGTCATGCTAAGAGGAGCAGGAAAAAGCAAAAAATTTCAGAATTGCACCTTGCAATGCGGAGAAATTACTGTTTGTGCATTTACAATATTCATTGATTTTTGCCATTGAAAAACGTCCAGAAATGATTGAAGCTACTGACTGAATGAAAGGAGCTGGCATCTCACTCTCTTTGAATCTTCTTTATCATGCTAAGAGGAGCAGGAAAAAGCAAAAAATTTCAGAATTGCACCTTGCAATGCAGAGAAATTACTGTTTGTGCATTTACAATATTCATTGATTTTTGCCATTGAAAAACGTCCAGAAATGATTGAAGCTACTGACTGAATGAAAGGAGCTGGCATCTCACTCTCTTTGAATCTTCTTTATCATGCTAAGAGGAGCAGGAAAAAGCAAAAAATTTCAGAATTGCACCTTGCAATGCGGAGAAATTACTGTTTGTGCATTTACAATATTCATTGATTTTTGCCATTGAAAAACATCATGTTATTCATATACCAGAAATGTTTGTAGCTACTGACTGAATGAAAGGAGCTGGCATCTCACTCTCTTTGAATCTTCTTTATCATGCTAAGAGGAGCAGGAAAAAGCAAAAAATTTCAGAATTGCACCTTGCAATGCGGAGAAATTACTGTTTGTGCATTTACAATATTCATTGATTTTTGCCATTGAAAAACGTCCAGAAATGATTGAAGCTACTGACTGAATGAAAGGAGCTGGCATCTCACTCTCTTTGAATCTTCTTTATCATGCTAAGAGGAGCAGGAAAAAGCAAAAAATTTCAGAATTGCACCTTGCAATGCGGAGAAATTACTGTTTGTGCATTTACAATATTCATTGATTTTTGCCATTGAAAAACGTCCAGAAATGATTGAAGCTACTGACTGAATGAAAGGAGCTGGCATCTCACTCTCTTTGAATCTTCTTTATCATGCTAAGAGGAGCAGGAAAAAGCAAAAAATTTCAGAATTGCACCTTGCAATGCGGAGAAATTACTCTTTGTGCATTTACAATATTCATTGATTTTTGCCATTGAAAAACATCATGTTATTCATATACCAGAAATGTTTGAAGCTACTGACTGAATGAAAGGAGCTGGCATCTCACTCTCTTTGAATCTTCTTTATCATGCTAAGAGGAGCAGGAAAAAGCAAAAAATTTCAGAATTGCACCTTGCAATGCGGAGAAATTACTGTTTGTGCATTTACAATATTCATTGATTTTTGCCATTGAAAAACATCATGTTATTCATATACCAGAAATGTTTGAAGCTACTGACTGAATGAAAGGAGCTGGCATCTCACTCTCTTTGAATCTTCTTTATCATGCTAAGAGGAGCAGGAAAAAGCAAAAAATTTCAGAATTGCACCTTGCAATGCGGAGAAATTACTGTTTGTGCATTTACAATATTCATTGATTTTTGCCATTGAAAAACGTCCAGAAATGATTGAAGCTACTGACTGAATGAAAGGAGCTGGCATCTCACTCTCTTTGAATCTTCTTTATCATGCTAAGAGGAGCAGGAAAAAGCAAAAAATTTCAGAATTGCACCTTGCAATGCGGAGAAATTACTGTTTGTGCATTTACAATATTCATTGATTTTTGCCATTGAAAAACATCATGTTATTCATATACCAGAAATGATTGAAGCTACTGACTGAATGAAAGGAGCTGGCATATCGCTCTCTTTGAATCTTCTTTATCATGCTAAGAGGAGCAGGAAAAAGCAAAAAATTTCAGAATTGCACCTTGCAATGCGGAGAAATTACTGTTTGTGCATTTACAATATTCATTGATTTTTGCCATTGAAAAACGTCCAGAAATGATTGAAGCTACTGACTGAATGAAAGGAGCTGGCATCTCACTCTCATTGAATCTTCTTTATCATGCTAAGAGGAGCAGGAAAAAGCAAAAAATTTCAGAATTGCACCTTGCAATGCGGAGAAATTACTGTTTGTGCTTTTACAATATTCATTGATTTTTGCCATTGAAAAACATCATGTTATTCATATACCAGAAATGTTTGAAGCTACTGACTGAATGAAAGGAGCTGGCATCTCACTCTCTTTGAATCTTCTTTATCATGCTAAGAGGAGCAGGAAAAAGCAAAAAATTTCAGAATTGCACCTTGCAATGCGGAGAAATTACTGTTTGTGCATTTACAATATTCATTGATTTTTGCCATTGAAAAACGTCCAGAAATGATTGAAGCTACTGACTGAATGAAAGGAGCTGGCATCTCACTCTCTTTGAATCTTCTTTATCATGCTAAGAGGAGCAGGAAAAAGCAAAAAATTTCAGAATTGCACCTTGCAATGCGGAGAAATTACTGTTTGTGCATTTACAATATTCATTGATTTTTGCCATTGAAAAACGTCCAGAAATGATTGAAGCTACTGACTGAATGAAAGGAGCTGGCATCTCACTCTCTTTGAATCTTCTTTATCATGCTAAGAGGAGCAGGAAAAAGCAAAAAATTTCAGAATTGCAACTTGCAATGCGGAGAAATTACTGTTTGTGCATTTACAATATTCATTGATTTTTGCCATTGAAAAACATCATGTTATTCATATACCAGAAATGTTTGAAGCTACTGACTGAATGAAAGGAGCTGGCATCTCACTCTCTTTGAATCTTCTTTATCATGCTAAGAGGAGCAGGAAAAAGCAAAAAATTTCAGAATTGCACCTTGCAATGCGGAGAAATTACTGTTTGTGCATTTACAATATTCATTGATTTTTGCCATTGAAAAACATCATGTTATTCATATACCAGAAATGTTTGAAGCTACTGACTGAATGAAAGGAGCTGGCATCTCACTCTCTTTGAATCTTCTTTATCATGCTAAGAGGAGCAGGAAAAAGCAAAAAATTTCAGAATTGCACCTTGCAATGCGGAGAAATTACTGTTTGTGCATTTACAATATTCATTGATTTTTGCCATTGAAAAACATCATGTTATTCATATACCGGAAATGTTTGAAGCTACTGACTGAATGAAAGGAGCTGGCATCTCACTCTCTTTGAATCTTCTTTATCATGCTAAGAGGAGCAGGAAAAAGCAAAAAATTTCAGAATTGCACCTTGCAATGCGGAGAAATTACTGTTTGTGCATTTACAATATTCATTGATTTTTGCCATTGAAAAACATCATGTTATTCATATACCAGAAATGTTTGAAGCTACTGACTGAATGAAAGGAGCTGGCATCTCACTCTCTTTGAATCTTCTTTATCATGCTAAGAGGAGCAGGAAAAAGCAAAAAATTTCAGAATTGCACCTTGCAATGCGGAGAAATTACTGTTTGTGCATTTACAATATTCATTGATTTTTGCCATTGAAAAACATCATGTTATTCATATACCGGAAATGTTTGAAGCTACTGACTGAATGAAAGGAGCTGGCATCTCACTCTCTTTGAATCTTCTTTATCATGCTAAGAGGAGCAGGAAAAAGCAAAAAATTTCAGAATTGCACCTTGCAATGCGGAGAAATTACTGTTTGTGCATTTACAATATTCATTGATTTTTGCCATTGAAAAACGTCCAGAAATGATTGAAGCTACTGACTGAATGAAAGGAGCTGGCATCTCACTCTCTTTGAATCTTCTTTATCATGCTAAGAGGAGCAGGAAAAAGCAAAAAATTTCAGAATTGCACCTTGCAATGCGGAGAAATTACTGTTTGTGCATTTACAATATTCATTGATTTTTGCCATTGAAAAACATCATGTTATTCATATACCAGAAATGATTGAAGCTACTGACTGAATGAAAGGAGCTGGCATCTCGCTCTCTTTGAATCTTCTTTATCATGCTAAGAGGAGCAGGAAAAAGCAAAAAATTTCAGAATTGCACCTTGCAATGCGGAGAAATTACTGTTTGTGCATTTACAATATTCATTGATTTTTGCCATTGAAAAACGTCCAGAAATGATTGAAGCTACTGACTGAATGAAAGGAGCTGGCATCTCACTCTCATTGAATCTTCTTTATCATGCTAAGAGGAGCAGGAAAAAGCAAAAAATTTCAGAATTGCACCTTGCAATGCGGAGAAATTACTGTTTGTGCATTTACAATATTCATTGATTTTTGCCATTGAAAAACGTCCAGAAATGATTGAAGCTACTGACTGAATGAAAGGAGCTGGCATCTCACTCTCTTTGAATCTTCTTTATCATGCTAAGAGGAGCAGGAAAAAGCAAAAAATTTCAGAATTGCACCTTGCAATGCGGAGAAATTACTGTTTGTGCATTTACAATATTCATTGATTTTTGCCATTGAAAAACGTCCAGAAATGATTGAAGCTACTGACTGAATGAAAGGAGCTGGCATCTCACTCTCTTTGAATCTTCTTTATCATGCTAAGAGGAGCAGGAAAAAGCAAAAAATTTCAGAATTGCAACTTGCAATGCGGAGAAATTACTGTTTGTGCATTTACAATATTCATTGATTTTTGCCATTGAAAAACATCATGTTATTCATATACCAGAAATGATTGAAGCTACTGACTGAATGAAAGGAGCTGGCATCTCACTCTCTTTGAATCTTCTTTATCATGCTAAGAGGAGCAGGAAAAAGCAAAAAATTTCAGAATTGCACCTTGCAATGCGGAGAAATTACTGTTTGTGCATTTACAATATTCATTGATTTTTGCCATTGAAAAACGTCCAGAAATGATTGAAGCTACTGACTGAATGAAAGGAGCTGGCATCTCACTCTCTTTGAATCTTCTTTATCATGCTAAGAGGAGCAGGAAAAAGCAAAAAATTTCAGAATTGCACCTTGCAATGCGGAGAAATTACTGTTTGTGCTTTTACAATATTCATTGATTTTTGCCATTGAAAAACATCATATTATTCATATACCAGAAATGTTTGAAGCTACTGACTGAATGAAAGGAGCTGGCATCTCACTCTCTTTGAATCTTCTTTATCATGCTAAGAGGAGCAGGAAAAAGCAAAAAATTTCAGAATTGCACCTTGCAATGCGGAGAAATTACTGTTTGTGCATTTACAATATTCATTGATTTTTGCCATTGAAAAACGTCCAGAAATGATTGAAGCTACTGACTGAATGAAAGGAGCTGGCATCTCACTCTCTTTGAATCTTCTTTATCATGCTAAGAGGAGCAGGAAAAAGCAAAAAATTTCAGAATTGCACCTTGCAATGCGGAGAAATTACTGTTTGTGCATTTACAATATGCATTGATTTTTGCCATTGAAAAACGTCCAGAAATGATTGAAGCTACTGACTGAATGAAAGGAGCTGGCATCTCACTCTCTTTGAATCTTCTTTATCATGCTAAGAGGAGCAGGAAAAAGCAAAAAATTTCAGAATTGCACCTTGCAATGCGGAGAAATTACTGTTTGTGCATTTACAATATTCATTGATTTTTGCCATTGAAAAACATCATGTTATTCATATACCAGAAATGATTGAAGCTACTGACTGAATGAAAGGAGCTGGCATCTTACTCTCTTTGAATCTTCTTTGTCATGCTAAGAGGAGCAGGAAAAAGCAAAAACTTTCAGAATTGCACCTTGCAATGCGGAGAAATTACTGTTTGTGCATTTACAATATTCATTGATTTTTGCCATTGAAAAACGTCCAGAAATGATTGAAGCTACTGACTGAATGAAAGGAGCTGGCATCTCACTCTCTTTGAATCTTCTTTATCATGCTAAGAGGAGCAGGAAAAAGCAAAAAATTTCAGAATTGCACCTTGCAATGCGGAGAAATTACTGTTTGTGCATTTACAATATTCATTGATTTTTGCCATTGAAAAACGTCCAGAAATGATTGAAGCTACTGACTGAATGAAAGGAGCTGGCATCTCACTCTCTTTGAATCTTCTTTATCATGCTAAGAGGAGCAGGAAAAAGCAAAAAATTTCAGAATTGCACCTTGCAATGCGGAGAAATTACTGTTTGTGCATTTACAATATTCATTGATTTTTGCCATTGAAAAACATCATGTTATTCATATACCAGAAATGTTTGTAGCTACTGACTGAATGAAAGGAGCTGGCATCTCACTCTCTTTGAATCTTCTTTATCATGCTAAGAGGAGCAGGAAAAAGCAAAAAATTTCAGAATTGCACCTTGCAATGCGGAGAAATTACTGTTTGTGCATTTACAATATTCATTGATTTTTGCCATTGAAAAACGTCCAGAAATGATTGAAGCTACTGACTGAATGAAAGGAGCTGGCATCTCACTCTCTTTGAATCTTCTTTATCATGCTAAGAGGAGCAGGAAAAAGCAAAAAATTTCAGAATTGCACCATGCAATGTGGAGAAATTACTGTTTGTGCATGTACAATATTCATTGATTTTTGCCATTGAAAAACATCATGTTATTCATATACCAGAAATGATTGAAGCTACTGACTGAATGAAAGGAGCTGGCATCTCACTCTCTTTGAATCTTCTTTATCATGCTAAGAGGAGCAGGAAAAAGCAAAAAATTTCAGAATTGCACCTTGCAATGCGGAGAAATTACTGTTTGTGCATTTACAATATTCATTGATTTTTGCCATTGAAAAACATCATGTTATTCATATACCAGAAATGTTTGAAGCTACTGACTGAATGAAAGGAGCTGGCATCTCACTCTCTTTGAATCTTCTTTATCATGCTAAGAGGAGCAGGAAAAAGCAAAAAATTTCAGAATTGCACCTTGCAATGCGGAGAAATTACTGTTTGTGCATTTACAATATTCATTGATTTTTGCCATTGAAAAACGTCCAGAAATGATTGAAGCTACTGACTGAATGAAAGGAGCTGGCATCTCACTCTCTTTGAATCTTCTTTATCATGCTAAGAGGAGCAGGAAAAAGCAAAAAATTTCAGAATTGCACCTTGCAATGCGGAGAAATTACTGTTTGTGCATTTACAATATTCATTGATTTTTGCCATTGAAAAACGTCCAGAAATGATTGAAGCTACTGACTGAATGAAAGGAGCTGGCATCTCACTCTCTTTGAATCTTCTTTATCATGCTAAGAGGAGCAGGAAAAAGCAAAAAATTTCAGAATTGCAACTTGCAATGCGGAGAAATTACTGTTTGTGCATTTACAATATTCATTGATTTTTGCCATTGAAAAACATCATGTTATTCATATACCAGAAATGATTGAAGCTACTGACTGAATGAAAGGAGCTGGCATCTCACTCTCTTTGAATCTTCTTTATCATGCTAAGAGGAGCAGGAAAAAGCAAAAAATTTCAGAATTGCACCTTGCAATGCGGAGAAATTACTGTTTGTGCATTTACAATATTCATGGATTTTTGCCATTGAAAAACGTCCAGAAATGATTGAAGCTACTGACTGAATGAAAGGAGCTGGCATCTCACTCTCTTTGAATCTTCTTTATCATGCTAAGAGGAGCAGGAAAAAGCAAAAAATTTCAGAATTGCACCTTGCAATGCGGAGAAATTACTGTTTGTGCTTTTACAATATTCATTGATTTTTGCCATTGAAAAACATCATATTATTCATATACCAGAAATGTTTGAAGCTACTGACTGAATGAAAGGACCTGGCATCTCACTCTCTTTGAATCTTCTTTATCATGCTAAGAGGAGCAGGAAAAAGCAAAAAATTTCAGAATTGCACCTTGCAATGCGGAGAAATTACTGTTTGTGCATTTACAATATTCATTGATTTTTGCCATTGAAAAACGTCCAGAAATGATTGAAGCTACTGACTGAATGAAAGGAGCTGGCATCTCACTCTCTTTGAATCTTCTTTATCATGCTAAGAGGAGCAGGAAAAAGCAAAAAATTTCAGAATTGCACCTTGCAATGCGGAGAAATTACTGTTTGTGCATTTACAATATTCATTGATTTTTGCCATTGAAAAACGTCCAGAAATGATTGAAGCTACTGACTGAATGAAAGGAGCTGGCATCTCACTCTCTTTGAATCTTCTTTATCATGCTAAGAGGAGCAGGAAAAAGCAAAAATTTTCAGAATTGCACCTTGCAATGCGGAGAAATTACTGTTTGTGCATTTACAATATTCATTGATTTTTGCCATTGAAAAACATCATGTTATTCATATACCAGAAATGATTGAAGCTACTGACTGAATGAAAGGAGCTGGCATCTTACTCTCTTTGAATCTTCTTTGTCATGCTAAGAGGAGCAGGAAAAAGCAAAAAATTTCAGAATTGCACCTTGCAATGCGGAGAAATTACTGTTTGTGCATTTACAATATTCATTGATTTTTGCCATTGAAAAACGTCCAGAAATGATTGAAGCTACTGACTGAATGAAAGGAGCTGGCATCTCACTCTCTTTGAATCTTCTTTATCATGCTAAGAGGAGCAGGAAAAAGCAAAAAATTTCAGAATTGCACCTTGCAATGCGGAGAAATTACTGTTTGTGCATTTACAATATTCATGGATTTTTGCCATTGAAAAACGTCCAGAAATGATTGAAGCTACTGACTGAATGAAAGGAGCTGGCATCTCACTCTCTTTGAATCTTCTTTATCATGCTAAGAGGAGCAGGAAAAAGCAAAAAATTTCAGAACTGCAACTTGCAATGCGGAGAAATTACTGTTTGTGCATTTACAATATTCATTGATTTTTGCCATTGAAAAACATCATGTTATTCATATACCAGAAATGATTGAAGCTACTGACTGAATGAAAGGAGCTGGCATCTCACTCTCTTTGTATCTTCTTTATCATGCTAAGAGGAGCAGGAAAAAGCAAAAAATTTCAGAATTGCACCTTGCAATGCGGAGAAATTACTGTTTGTGCATTTACAATATTCATGGATTTTTGCCATTGAAAAACGTCCAGAAATGATTGAAGCTACTGACTGAATGAAAGGAGCTGGCATCTCACTCTCTTTGAATCTTCTTTATCATGCTAAGAGGAGCAGGAAAAAGCAAAAAATTTCAGAATTGCACCTTGCAATGCGGAGAAATTACTGTTTGTGCTTTTACAATATTCATTGATTTTTGCCATTGAAAAACATCATATTATTCATATACCAGAAATATTTGAAGCTACTGACTGAATGAAAGGACCTGGCATCTCACTCTCTTTCAATCTTCTTTATCATGCTAAGAGGAGCAGGAAAAAGCAAAAAATTTCAGAATTGCACCTTGCAATGCGGAGAAATTACTGTTTGTGCATTTACAATATTCATTGATTTTTGCCATTGAAAAACGTCCAGAAATGATTGAAGCTACTGACTGAATGAAAGGAGCTGGCATCTCACTCTCTTTGAATCTTCTTTATCATGCTAAGAGGAGCAGGAAAAAGCAAAAAATTTCAGAATTGCACCTTGCAATGCGGAGAAATTACTGTTTGTGCATTTACAATATTCATTGATTTTTGCCATTGAAAAACGTCCAGAAATGATTGAAGCTACTGACTGAATGAAAGGAGCTGGCATCTCACTCTCTTTGAATCTTCTTTATCATGCTAAGAGGAGCAGGAAAAAGCAAAAATTTTCAGAATTGCACCTTGCAATGCGGAGAAATTACTGTTTGTGCATTTACAATATTCATTGATTTTTGCCATTGAAAAACATCATGTTATTCATATACCAGAAATGATTGAAGCTACTGACTGAATGAAAGGAGCTGGCATCTTACTCTCTTTGAATCTTCTTTGTCATGCTAAGAGGAGCAGGAAAAAGCAAAAAATTTCAGAATTGCACCTTGCAATGCGGAGAAATTACTGTTTGTGCATTTACAATATTCATTGATTTTTGCCATTGAAAAACGTCCAGAAATGATTGAAGCTACTGACTGAATGAAAGGAGCTGGCATCTCACTCTCTTTGAATCTTCTTTATCATGCTAAGAGGAGCAGGAAAAAGCAAAAAATTTCAGAATTGCACCTTGCAATGCGGAGAAATTACTGTTTGTGCATTTACAATATTCATTGATTTTTGCCATTGAAAAACATCATGTTATTCATATACCAGAAATGTTTGAAGCTACTGACTGAATGAAAGGAGCTGGCATCTCACTCTCTTTGAATCTTCTTTATCATGCTAAGAGGAGCAGGAAAAAGCAAAAAATTTCAGAATTGCACCTTGCAATGCGGAGAAATTACTGTTTGTGCATTTACAATATTCATTGATTTTTGCCATTGAAAAACGTCCAGAAATGATTGAAGCTACTGACTGAATGAAAGGAGCTGGCATCTCACTCTCTTTGAATCTTCTTTATCATGCTAAGAGGAGCAGGAAAAAGCAAAAAATTTCAGAATTGCACCTTGCAATGCGGAGAAATTACTGTTTGTGCATTTACAATATTCATTGATTTTTGCCATTGAAAAACGTCCAGAAATGATTGAAGCTACTGACTGAATGAAAGGAGCTGGCATCTCACTCTCTTTGAATCTTCTTTATCATGCTAAGAGGAGCAGGAAAAAGCAAAAAATTTCAGAATTGCAACTTGCAATGCGGAGAAATTACTGTTTGTGCATTTACAATATTCATTGATTTTTGCCATTGAAAAACATCATGTTATTCATATACCAGAAATGATTGAAGCTACTGACTGAATGAAAGGAGCTGGCATCTCACTCTCTTTGAATCTTCTTTATCATGCTAAGAGGAGCAGGAAAAAGCAAAAAATTTCAGAATTGCACCTTGCAATGCGGAGAAATTACTGTTTGTGCATTTACAATATTCATTGATTTTTGCCATTGAAAAACGTCCAGAAATGATTGAAGCTACTGACTGAATGAAAGGAGCTGGCATCTCACTCTCTTTGAATCTTCTTTATCATGCTAAGAGGAGCAGGAAAAAGCAAAAAATTTCAGAATTGCACCTTGCAATGCGGAGAAATTACTGTTTGTGCTTTTACAATATTCATTGATTTTTGGCATTGAAAAACATCATATTATTCATATACCAGAAATGTTTGAAGCTACTGACTGAATGAAAGGACCTGGCATCTCACTCTCTTTGAATCTTCTTTATCATGCTAAGAGGAGCAGGAAAAAGCAAAAAATTTCAGAATTGCACCTTGCAATGCGGAGAAATTACTGTTTGTGCATTTACAATATTCATTGATTTTTGCCATTGAAAAACGTCCAGAAATGATTGAAGCTACTGACTGAATGAAAGGAGCTGGCATCTCACTCTCTTTGAATCTTCTTTATCATGCTAAGAGGAGCAGGAAAAAGCAAAAAATTTCAGAATTGCACCTTGCAATGCGGAGAAATTACTGTTTGTGCATTTACAATATTCATTGATTTTTGCCATTGAAAAACGTCCAGAAATGATTGAAGCTACTGACTGAATGAAAGGAGCTGGCATCTCACTCTCTTTGAATCTTCTTTATCATGCTAAGAGGAGCAGGAAAAAGCAAAAAATTTCAGAATTGCACCTTGCAATGCGGAGAAATTACTGTTTGTGCATTTACAATATTCATTGATTTTTGCCATTGAAAAACGTCCAGAAATGATTGAAGCTACTGACTGAATGAAAGGAGCTGGCATCTCACTCTCTTTGAATCTTCTTTATCATGCTAAGAGGAGCAGGAAAAAGCAAAAAATTTCAGAATTGCACCTTGCAATGCGGAGAAATTACTGTTTGTGCATTTACAATATTCATTGATTTTTGCCATTGAAAAACATCATGTTATTCATATACCAGAAATGATTGAAGCTACTGACTGAATGAAAGGAGCTGGCATCTTACTCTCTTTGAATCTTCTTTGTCATGCTAAGAGGAGCAGGAAAAAGCAAAAAATTTCAGAATTGCACCTTGCAATGCGGAGAAATTACTGTTTGTGCATTTACAATATTCATTGATTTTTGCCATTGAAAAACGTCCAGAAATGATTGAAGCTACTGACTGAATGAAAGGAGCTGGCATCTCACTCTCTTTGAATCTTCTTTATCATGCTAAGAGGAGCAGGAAAAAGCAAAAAATTTCAGAATTGCACCTTGCAATGCGGAGAAATTACTGTTTGTGCATTTACAATATTCATTGATTTTTGCCATTGAAAAAAGTCCAGAAATGATTGAAGCTACTGACTGAATGAAAGGAGCTGGCATCTCACTCTCTTTGAATCTTCTTTATCATGCTAAGAGGAGCAGGAAAAAGCAAAAAATTTCAGAATTGCACCTTGCAATGCGGAGAAATTACTGTTTGTGCATTTACAATATTCATTGATTTTTGCCATTGAAAAACATCATGTTATTCATATACCAGAAATGTTTGTAGCTACTGACTGAATGAAAGGAGCTGGCATCTCACTCTCTTTGAATCTTCTTTATCATGCTAAGAGGAGCAGGAAAAAGCAAAAAATTTCAGAATTGCACCTTGCAATGCGGAGAAATTACTGTTTGTGCATTTACAATATTCATTGATTTTTGCCATTGAAAAACGTCCAGAAATGATTGAAGCTACTGACTGAATGAAAGGAGCTGGCATCTCACTCTCTTTGAATCTTCTTTATCATGCTAAGAGGAGCAGGAAAAAGCAAAAAATTTCAGAATTGCACCTTGCAATGCGGAGAAATTACTGTTTGTGCATTTACAATATTCATTGATTTTTGCCATTGAAAAACGTCCAGAAATGATTGAAGCTACTGACTGAATGAAAGGAGCTGGCATCTCACTCTCTTTGAATCTTCTTTATCATGCTAAGAGGAGCAGGAAAAAGCAAAAAATTTCAGAATTGCACCTTGCAATGCGGAGAAATTACTCTTTGTGCATTTACAATATTCATTGATTTTTGCCATTGAAAAACATCATGTTATTCATATACCAGAAATGTTTGAAGCTACTGACTGAATGAAAGGAGCTGGCATCTCACTCTCTTTGAATCTTCTTTATCATGCTAAGAGGAGCAGGAAAAAGCAAAAAATTTCAGAATTGCACCTTGCAATGCGGAGAAATTACTGTTTGTGCATTTACAATATTCATTGATTTTTGCCATTGAAAAACATCATGTTATTCATATACCAGAAATGTTTGAAGCTACTGACTGAATGAAAGGAGCTGGCATCTCACTCTTTTTGAATCTTCTTTATCATGCTAAGAGGAGCAGGAAAAAGCAAAAAATTTCAGAATTGCACCTTGCAATGTGGAGAAATTACTGTTTGTGCATTTACAATATTCATTGATTTTTACCATTGAAAAACGTCCAGAAATGATTGAAGCTACTGACTGAATGAAAGTAGCTGGCATCTCACTCTCTTTGAATCTTCTTTATCATGCTAAGAGGAGCAGGAAAAAGCAAAAAATTTCAGACTTGCACCTTGCAATGCGGAGAAATTACTGTTTGTGCATTTACAATATTCATTGATTTTTGCCATTGAAAAACATCATGTTATTCATATACCAGAAATGTTTGAAGCTACTGACTGAATGAAAGGAGCTGGCATCTCACTCTCTTTGAATCTTCTTTATCATGCTAAGAGGAGCAGGAAAAAGCAAAAAATTTCAGAATTGCACCTTGCAATGCGGAGAAATTACTGTTTGTGCATTTACAATATTCATTGATTTTTGCCATTGAAAAACGTCCAGAAATGATTGAAGCTACTGACTGAATGAAAGGAGCTGGCATCTCACTCTCTTTGAATCTTCTTTATCATGCTAAGAGGAGCAGGAAAAAGCAAAAAATTTCAGAATTGCACATTGCAATGCGGAGAAATTACTGTTTGTGCATTTACAATATTCATTGATTTTTGCCATTGAAAAACGTCCAGAAATGATTGAAGCTACTGACTGAATGAAAGGAGCTGGCATCTCACTCTCTTTGAATCTTCTTTATCATGCTAAGAGGAGCAGGAAAAATCAAAAAATTTCAGAATTGCACCTTGCAAAGCGGAGAAATTACTGTTTGTGCATTTACAATATTCAATGATTTTTGCCATTGAAAAACATGTTATTCATATACCAGAAATGTTTGAAGCTACTGACTGAATGAAAGGAGCTGGCACCTCACTCTCTTTGAATCTTCTTTATCATGCTAAGAGGAGCGGGAAAAAGCAAAAAATTTCAGAATTGCACCTTGCAATGCGGAGAAATTACTCTTTGTGCATTTACAATATTCATTGATTTTTGCCATTGAAAAACATCCAGAAATGATTGAAGGTACTGACTGAATGAAAGGAGCTGGCATCTCACTCTCTTTGAATCTTCTTTATCATGCTAAGAGGAGCAGGAAAAAGCAAAAAATTTCAGAATTGCACCTTGCAATGCGGAGAAATTACTGTTTGTGCATTTACAATATTCATTGATTTTTGCCATTGAAAAACGTCCAGAAATGATTGAAGCTACTGACTGAATGAAAGGAGCTGGCATCTCACTCTCTTTGAATCTTCTTTATCATGCTAAGAGGAGCAGGAAAAAGCCAAAAATTTCAGAATTGCACCTTGCAATGCGGAGAAATTACAGTTTGTGCATTTACAATATTCATTGATTTTTGCCATTGAAAAACATCCAGAAATGATTGAAGCTACTGACTGAATGAAAGGAGCTGGCATCTCACTCTCTTTGAATATTCTTTATCATGCTAAGAGGAGCAGGAAAAAGCAAAAAATTTCAGAATTGCACCTTGCAATGCGGAGAAATTACTGTTTGTGCATTTACAATATTCATTGATTTTTGCCATTGAAAAACATCATGTTATTCATATACCAGAAATGTTTGAAGCTACTGACTGAATGAAAGGAGCTGGCATCTCACTCTCTTTGAATCTTCTTTATCATGCTAAGAGGAGCAGGAAAAAGCAAAAAATTTCAGAATTGCACCTTGCAATGCGGAGAAATTACTGTTTGTGCATTTACAATATTCATTGATTTTTGCCATTGAAAAACATCATGTTATTCATATACCAGAAATGTTTGAAGCTACTGACTGAATGAAAGGAGCTGGCATCTCACTCTCTTTGAATCTTCTTTATCATGCTAAGAGGAGCAGGAAAAAGCAAAAAATTTCAGAATTGCACCTTGCAATGTGGAGAAATTACTGTTTGTGCATTTACAATATTCATTGATTTTTACCATTGAAAAACGTCCAGAAATGATTGAAGCTACTGACTGAATGAAAGTAGCTGGCATCTCACTCTCTTTGAATCTTCTTTATCATGCTAAGAGGAGCAGGAAAAAGCAAAAAATTTCAGACTTGCACCTTGCAATGCGGAGAAATTACTGTTTGTGCATTTACAATATTCATTGATTTTTGCCATTGAAAAACATCATGTTATTCATATACCAGAAATGTTTGAAGCTACTGACTGAATGAAAGGAGCTGGCATCTCACTCTCTTTGAATCTTCTTTATCATGCTAAGAGGAGCAGGAAAAAGCAAAAAATTTCAGAATTGCACCTTGCAATGCGGAGAAATTACTGTTTGTGCATTTACAATATTCATTGATTTTTGCCATTGAAAAACGTCCAGAAATGATTGAAGCTACTGACTGAATGAAAGGAGCTGGCATCTCACTCTCTTTGAATCTTGTTTATCATGCTAAGAGGAGCAGGAAAAAGCAAAAAATTTCAGAATTGCACCTTGCAATGCGGAGAAATTACTGTTTGTGCATTTACAATATTCATTGATTTTTGCCATTGAAAAACGTCCAGAAATGATTGAAGCTACTGACTGAATGAAAGGAGCTGGCATCTCACTCTCTTTGAATCTTCTTTATCATGCTAAGAGGAGCAGGAAAAAGCAAAAAATTTCAGAATTGCACCTTGCAATGCGGAGAAATTACTGTTTGTGCATTTACAATATTCATTGATTTTTGCCATTGAAAAACATCATGTTATTCATATACCAGAAATGATTGAAGCTACTGACTGAATGAAAGGAGCTGGCATCTCACTCTCTTTGAATCTTCTTTATCATGCTAAGAGGAGCAGGAAAAAGCAAAAAATTTCAGAATTGCACCTTGCAATGCGGAGAAATTACTGTTTGTGCATTTACAATATTCATTGATTTTTGCCATTGAAAAACGTCCAGAAATGATTGAAGCTACTGACTGAATGAAAGGAACTGGCATCTCACTCTCTTTGAATCTTCTTTATCATGCTAAGAGGAGCAGGAAAAAGCAAAAAATTTCAGAATTGCACCTTGCAATGCGGAGAAATTACTGTTTGTGCATTTACAAAATTCATTGATTTTTGCCATTGAAAAACATCATGTTATTCATATACCAGAAATGTTTGAAGCTACTGACTGAATGAAAGGAGCTGACATCTCACTCTCTTTGAATCTTCTTTATCATGCTAAGAGGAGCAGGAAAAAGCAAAAAATTTCATAATTGCACCTTGCAATGCGGAGAAATTACTGTTTGTGCATTTACAATATTCATTGATTTTTGCCATTGAAAAACGTCCAGAAATGATTGTAGCTACTGACTGAATGAAAGGAGCTGGCATCTCACTCTCTTTGAATCTTCTTTATCATGCTAAGAGGAGCAGGAAAAAGCAAAAAATTTCAGAATTGCACCTTGCAATGCGGAGAAATTACTGTTTGTGCATTTACAATATTCATTGATTTTTGCCATTGAAAAACGTCCAGAAATGATTGAAGCTACTGACTGAATGAAAGGAGCTGGCATCTCACTCTCTTTGAATCTTCTTTATCATGCTAAGCGGAGCAGGAAAAAGCAAAAAATTTCAGAATTGCACCTTGCAATGCGGAGAAATTACTGTTTGTGCATTTACAATATTCATTGATTTTTGCCATTGAAAAACATCATGTTATTCATATACCAGAAATGATTGAAGCTACTCACTGAATGAAAGGAGCTGGCATCTCACTCTCTTTGAATCTTCTTTATCATGCTAAGAGGAGCAGGAAAAAGCAAAAAATTTCAGAATTGCACCTTGCAATGCGGAGAAATTACTGTTTGTGCATTTACAATATTCATTGATTTTTGCCATTGAAAAACGTCCAGAAATGATTGAAGCTACTGACTGAATGAAAGGAACTGGCATCTCACTCTCTTTGAATCTTCTTTATCATGCTAAGAGGAGCAGGAAAAAGCAAAAAATTTCAGAATTGCACCTTGCAATGCGGAGAAATTACTGTTTGTGCATTTACAAAATTCATAGATTTTTGCCATTGAAAAACATCATGTTATTCATATACCAGAAATGTTTGAAGCTACTGACTGAATGAAAGGAGCTGACATCTCACTCTCTTTGAATCTTCTTTATCATGCTAAGAGGAGCAGGAAAAAGCAAAAAATTTCAGAATTGCACCTTGCAATGCGGAGAAATTACTCTTTGTGCATTTATAATATTCATTGATTTTTGCCATTGAAAAACATCCAGAAATGATTGAAGGTACTGACTGAATGAAAGGAGCTGGCATCTCACTCTCTTTGAATCTTCTTTATCATGCTAAGAGGAGCAGGAAAAAGCAAAAAATTTCAGAATTGCACCTTGCAATGCGGAGAAATTACTGTTTGTGCATTTACAATATTCATTGATTTTTGCCATTGAAAAACATCATGTTATTCATATACCAGAAATGTTTGAAGCTACTGACTGAATGAAAGGAGCTGGCATCTCACTCTCTTTGAATCTTCTTTATCATGCTAAGAGGAGCAGGAAAAAGCAAAAAATTTCAGAATTGCACCTTGCAATGTGGAGAAATTACTGTTTGTGCATTTACAATATTCATTGATTTTTACCATTGAAAAACGTCCAGAAATGATTGAAGCTACTGACTGAATGAAAGTAGCTGGCATCTCACTCTCTTTGAATCTTCTTTATCATGCTAAGAGGAGCAGGAAAAAGCAAAAAATTTCAGACTTGCACCTTGCAATGCGGAGAAATTACTGTTTGTGCATTTACAATATTCATTGATTTTTGCCATTGAAAAACATCATGTTATTCATATACCAGAAATGTTTGAAGCTACTGACTGAATGAAAGGAGCTGGCATCTCACTCTCTTTGAATCTTGTTTATCATGCTAAGAGGAGCAGGAAAAAGCAAAAAATTTCAGAATTGCACCTTGCAATGCGGAGAAATTACTGTTTGTGCATTTACAATATTCATTGATTTTTGCCATTGAAAAACGTCCAGAAATGATTGAAGCTACTGACTGAATGAAAGGAGCTGGCATCTCACTCTCTTTGAATCTTCTTTATCATGCTAAGAGGAGCAGGAAAAAGCAAAAAATTTCAGAATTGCACCTTGCAATGCGGAGAAATTACTGTTTGTGCATTTACAATATTCATTGATTTTTGCCATTGAAAAACATCATGTTATTCATATACCAGAAATGATTGAAGCTACTGACTGAATGAAAGGAGCTGGCATCTCACTCTCTTTGAATCTTCTTTATCATGCTAAGAGGAGCAGGAAAAAGCAAAAAATTTCAGAATTGCACCTTGCAATGCGGAGAAATTACTGTTTGTGCATTTACAATATTCATTGATTTTTGCCATTGAAAAACGTCCAGAAATGATTGAAGCTACTGACTGAATGAAAGGAACTGGCATCTCACTCTCTTTGAATCTTCTTTATCATGCTAAGAGGAGCAGGAAAAAGCAAAAAATTTCAGAATTGCACCTTGCAATGCGGAGAAATTACTGTTTGTGCATTTACAAAATTCATTGATTTTTGCCATTGAAAAACATCATGTTATTCATATACCAGAAATGTTTGAAGCTACTGACTGAATGAAAGGAGCTGACATCTCACTCTCTTTGAATCTTCTTTATCATGCTAAGAGGAGCAGGAAAAAGCAAAAAATTTCATAATTGCACCTTGCAATGCGGAGAAATTACTGTTTGTGCATTTACAATATTCATTGATTTTTGCCATTGAAAAACGTCCAGAAATGATTGTAGCTACTGACTGAATGAAAGGAGCTGGCATCTCACTCTCTTTGAATCTTCTTTATCATGCTAAGAGGAGCAGGAAAAAGCAAAAAATTTCAGAATTGCACCTTGCAATGCGGAGAAATTACTGTTTGTGCATTTACAATATTCATTGATTTTTGCCATTGAAAAACGTCCAGAAATGATTGAAGCTACTGACTGAATGAAAGGAGCTGGCATCTCACTCTCTTTGAATCTTCTTTATCATGCTAAGAGGAGCAGGAAAAAGCAAAAAATTTCAGAATTGCACCTTGCAATGCGGAGAAATTACTGTTTGTGCATTTACAATATTCATTGATTTTTGCCATTGAAAAACATCATGTTATTCATATACCAGAAATGATTGAAGCTACTCACTGAATGAAAGGAGCTGGCATCTCACTCTCTTTGAATCTTCTTTATCATGCTAAGAGGAGCAGGAAAAAGCAAAAAATTTCAGAATTGCACCTTGCAATGCGGAGAAATTACTGTTTGTGCATTTACAATATTCATTGATTTTTGCCATTGAAAAACGTCCAGAAATGATTGAAGCTACTGACTGAATGAAAGGAGCTGGCATCTCACTCTCTTTGAATCTTCTTTATCATGCTAAGAGGAGCAGGAAAAAGCAAAAAATTTCAGAATTGCACCTTGCAATGCGGAGAAATTACTGTTTGTGCATTTACAATATTCATTGATTTTTGCCATTGAAAAACATCATGTTATTCATATACCAGAAATGATTGAAGCTACTGACTGAATGAAAGGAGCTGGCATCTCACTCTCTTTGAATCTTCTTTATCATGCTAAGAGGAGCAGGAAAAAGCAAAAAATTTCAGAATTGCACCTTGCAATGTGGAGAAATTACTGTTTGTGCATTTACAATATTCATTGATTTTTACCATTGAAAAACGTCCAGAAATGATTGAAGCTACTGACTGAATGAAAGTAGCTGGCATCTCACTCTCTTTGAATCTTCTTTATCATGCTAAGAGGAGCAGGAAAAAGCAAAAAATTTCAGACTTGCACCTTGCAATGTGGAGAAATTACTGTTTGTGCATTTACAATATTCATTGATTTTTGCCATTGAAAAACATCATGTTATTCATATACCAGAAATGTTTGAATCTACTGACTGAATGAAAGGAGCTGGCATCTCACTCTCTTTGAATCTTCTTTATCATGCTAAGAGGAGCAGGAAAAAGCAAAAAATTTCAGAATTGCACCTTGCAATGCGGAGAAATTACTGTTTGTGCATTTACAATATTCATTGATTTTTGCCATTGAAAAACGTCCAGAAATGATTGAAGCTACTGACTGAATGAAAGGAGCTGGCATCTCACTCTCTTTGAATCTTGTTTATCATGCTAAGAGGAGCAGGAAAAAGCAAAAAATTTCAGAATTGCACCTTGCAATGCGGAGAAATTACTGTTTGTGCATTTACAATATTCATTGATTTTTGCCATTGAAAAACGTCCAGAAATGATTGAAGCTACTGACTGAATGAAAGGAGCTGGCATCTCACTCTCTTTGAATCTTCTTTATCATGCTAAGAGGAGCAGGAAAAAGCAAAAAAATTCAGAATTGCACCTTGCAATGCGGAGAAATTACTGTTTGTACATTTACAATATTCATTGATTTTTGCCATTGAAAAACATCATGTTATTCATATACCAGAAATGATTGAAGCTACTGACTGAATGAAAGGAGCTGGCATCTCACTCTCTTTGAATCTTCTTTATCATGCTAAGAGGAGCAGGAAAAAGCAAAAAATTTCAGAATTGCACCTTGCAATGCGGAGAAATTACTGTTTGTGCATTTACAATATTCATTGATTTTTGCCATTGAAAAACGTCCAGAAATGATTGAAGCTACTGACTGAATGAAAGGAACTGGCATCTCACTCTCTTTGAATCTTCTTTATCATGCTAAGAGGAGCAGGAAAAAGCAAAAAATTTCAGAATTGCACCTTGCAATGCGGAGAAATTACTGTTTGTGCATTTACAAAATTCATTGATTTTTGCCATTGAAAAACATCATGTTATTCATATACCAGAAATGTTTGAAGCTACTGACTGAATGAAAGGAGCTGACATCTCACTCTCTTTGAATCTTCTTTATCATGCTAAGAGGAGCAGGAAAAAGCAAAAAATTTCAGAATTGCACCTTGCAATGCGGAGAAATTACTGTTTGTGCATTTACAATATTCATTGATTTTTGCCATTGAAAAACGTCCAGAAATGATTGAAGCTACTGACTGAATGAAAGGAGCTGGCATCTCACTCTCTTTGAATCTTCTTTATCATGCTAAGAGGAGCAGGAAAAAGCAAAAAATTTCAGAATTGCACCTTGCAATGCGGAGAAATTACTGTTTGTGCATTTACAATATTCATTGATTTTTGCCATTGAAAAACATCATGTTATTCATATACCAGAAATGTTTGAAGCTACTGACTGAATGAAAGGAGCTGGCATCTCACTCTCTTTGAATCTTCTTTATCATGCTAAGAGGAGCAGGAAAAAGCAAAAAATTTCAGAATTGCACCTTGCAATGCGGAGAAATTACTGTTTGTGCATTTACAATATTCATTGATTTTTGCCATTGAAAAACGTCCAGAAATGATTGAAGCTACTGACTGAATGAAAGGAGCTGGCATCTCACTCTCTTTGAATCTTCTTTATCATGCTAAGAGGAGCAGGAAAAAGCAAAAAATTTCAGAATTGCACCTTGCAATGCGGAGAAATTACTGTTTGTGCATTTACAATATTCATTGATTTTTGCCATTGAAAAACGTCCAGAAATGATTGAAGCTACTGACTGAATGAAAGGAGCTGGCATCTCACTCTCTTTGAATCTTCTTTATCATGCTAAGAGGAGCAGGAAAAAGCAAAAAATTTCAGAATTGCAACTTGCAATGCGGAGAAATTACTGTTTGTGCATTTACAATATTCATTGATTTTTGCCATTGAAAAACATCATGTTATTCATATACCAGAAATGATTGAAGCTACTGACTGAATGAAAGGAGCTGGCATCTCACTCTCTTTGAATCTTCTTTATCATGCTAAGAGGAGCAGGAAAAAGCAAAAAATTTCAGAATTGCACCTTGCAATGCGGAGAAATTACTGTTTGTGCATTTACAATATTCATTGATTTTTGCCATTGAAAAACGTCCAGAAATGATTGAAGCTACTGACTGAATGAAAGGAGCTGGCATCTCACTCTCTTTGAATCTTCTTTATCATGCTAAGAGGAGCAGGAAAAAGCAAAAAATTTCAGAATTGCACCTTGCAATGCGGAGAAATTACTGTTTGTGCTTTTACAATATTCATTGATTTTTGCCATTGAAAAACATCATATTATTCATATACCAGAAATGTTTGAAGCTACTGACTGAATGAAAGGAGCTGGCATCTCACTCTCTTTGAATCTTCTTTATCATGCTAAGAGGAGCAGGAAAAAGCAAAAAATTTCAGAATTGCACCTTGCAATGCGGAGAAATTACTGTTTGTGCATTTACAATATTCATTGATTTTTGCCATTGAAAAACGTCCAGAAATGATTGAAGCTACTGACTGAATGAAAGGAGCTGGCATCTCACTCTCTTTGAATCTTCTTTATCATGCTAAGAGGAGCAGGAAAAAGCAAAAAATTTCAGAATTGCACCTTGCAATGCGGAGAAATTACTGTTTGTGCATTTACAATATTTATTGATTTTTGCCATTGAAAAACGTCCAGAAATGATTGAAGCTACTGACTGAATGAAAGGAGCTGGCATCTCACTCTCTTTGAATCTTCTTTATCATGCTAAGAGGAGCAGGAAAAAGCAAAAAATTTCAGAATTGCACCTTGCAATGCGGAGAAATTACTGTTTGTGCATTTACAATATTCATTGATTTTTGCCATTGAAAAACATCATGTTATTCATATACCAGAAATGATTGAAGCTACTGACTGAATGAAAGGAGCTGGCATCTTACTCTCTTTGAATCTTCTTTGTCATGCTAAGAGGAGCAGGAAAAAGCAAAAAATTTCAGAATTGCACCTTGCAATGCGGAGAAATTACTGTTTGTGCATTTACAATATTCATTGATTTTTGCCATTGAAAAACGTCCAGAAATGATTGAAGCTACTGACTGAATGAAAGGAACTGGCATCTCACTCTCTTTGAATCTTCTTTATCATGCTAAGAGGAGCAGGAAAAAGCAAAAAATTTCAGAATTGCACCTTGCAATGCGGAGAAATTACTGTTTGTGCATTTACAAAATTCATTGATTTTTGCCATTGAAAAACATCATGTTATTCATATACCAGAAATGTTTGAAGCTACTGACTGAATGAAAGGAGCTGACATCTCACTCTCTTTGAATCTTCTTTATCATGCTAAGAGGAGCAGGAAAAAGCAAAAAATTTCAGAATTGCACCTTGCAATGCGGAGAAATTACTGTTTGTGCATTTACAATATTCATTGATTTTTGCCATTGAAAAACGTCCAGAAATGATTGAAGCTACTGACTGAATGAAAGGAGCTGGCATCTCACTCTCTTTGAATCTTCTTTATCATGCTAAGAGGAGCAGGAAAAAGCAAAAAATTTCAGAATTGCACCTTGCAATGCGGAGAAATTACTGTTTGTGCATTTACAATATTCATTGATTTTTGCCATTGAAAAACATCATGTTATTCATATACCAGAAATGTTTGAAGCTACTGACTGAATGAAAGGAGCTGGCATCTCACTCTCTTTGAATCTTCTTTATCATGCTAAGAGGAGCAGGAAAAAGCAAAAAATTTCAGAATTGCACCTTGCAATGCGGAGAAATTACTGTTTGTGCATTTACAATATTCATTGATTTTTGCCATTGAAAAACGTCCAGAAATGATTGAAGCTACTGACTGAATGAAAGGAGCTGGCATCTCACTCTCTTTGAATCTTCTTTATCATGCTAAGAGGAGCAGGAAAAAGCAAAAAATTTCAGAATTGCACCTTGCAATGCGGAGAAATTACTGTTTGTGCATTTACAATATTCATTGATTTTTGCCATTGAAAAACGTCCAGAAATGATTGAAGCTACTGACTGAATGAAAGGAGCTGGCATCTCACTCTCTTTGAATCTTCTTTATCATGCTAAGAGGAGCAGGAAAAAGCAAAAAATTTCAGAATTGCAACTTGCAATGCGGAGAAATTACTGTTTGTGCATTTACAATATTCATTGATTTTTGCCATTGAAAAACATCATGTTATTCATATACCAGAAATGATTGAAGCTACTGACTGAATGAAAGGAGCTGGCATCTCACTCTCTTTGAATCTTCTTTATCATGCTAAGAGGAGCAGGAAAAAGCAAAAAATTTCAGAATTGCACCTTGCAATGCGGAGAAATTACTGTTTGTGCATTTACAATATTCATTGATTTTTGCCATTGAAAAACGTCCAGAAATGATTGAAGCTACTGACTGAATGAAAGGAGCTGGCATCTCACTCTCTTTGAATCTTCTTTATCATGCTAAGAGGAGCAGGAAAAAGCAAAAAATTTCAGAATTGCACCTTGCAATGCGGAGAAATTACTGTTTGTGCTTTTACAATATTCATTGATTTTTGCCATTGAAAAACATCATATTATTCATATACCAGAAATGTTTGAAGCTACTGACTGAATGAAAGGAGCTGGCATCTCACTCTCTTTGAATCTTCTTTATCATGCTAAGAGGAGCAGGAAAAAGCAAAAAATTTCAGAATTGCACCTTGCAATGCGGAGAAATTACTGTTTGTGCATTTACAATATTCATTGATTTTTGCCATTGAAAAACGTCCAGAAATGATTGAAGCTACTGACTGAATGAAAGGAGCTGGCATCTCACTCTCTTTGAATCTTCTTTATCATGCTAAGAGGAGCAGGAAAAAGCAAAAAATTTCAGAATTGCACCTTGCAATGCGGAGAAATTACTGTTTGTGCATTTACAATATTTATTGATTTTTGCCATTGAAAAACGTCCAGAAATGATTGAAGCTACTGACTGAATGAAAGGAGCTGGCATCTCACTCTCTTTGAATCTTCTTTATCATGCTAAGAGGAGCAGGAAAAAGCAAAAAATTTCAGAATTGCACCTTGCAATGCGGAGAAATTACTGTTTGTGCATTTACAATATTCATTGATTTTTGCCATTGAAAAACATCATGTTATTCATATACCAGAAATGATTGAAGCTACTGACTGAATGAAAGGAGCTGGCATCTTACTCTCTTTGAATCTTCTTTGTCATGCTAAGAGGAGCAGGAAAAAGCAAAAAATTTCAGAATTGCACCTTGCAATGCGGAGAAATTACTGTTTGTGCATTTACAATATTCATTGATTTTTGCCATTGAAAAACGTCCAGAAATGATTGAAGCTACTGACTGAATGAAAGGAGCTGGCATCTCACTCTCTTTGAATCTTCTTTATCATGCTAAGAGGAGCAGGAAAAAGCAAAAAATTTCAGAATTGCACCTTGCAATGCGGAGAAATTACTGTTTGTGCATTTACAATATTCATTGATTTTTGCCATTGAAAAACGTCCAGAAATGATTGAAGCTACTGACTGAATGAAAGGAGCTGGCATCTCACTCTCTTTGAATCTTCTTTATCATGCTAAGAGGAGCAGGAAAAAGCAAAAAATTTCAGAATTGCACCTTGCAATGCGGAGAAATTACTGTTTGTGCATTTACAATATTCATTGATTTTTGCCATTGAAAAACATCATGTTATTCATATACCAGAAATGTTTGTAGCTACTGAGTGAATGAAAGGAGCTGGCATCTCACTCTCTTTGAATCTTCTTTATCATGCTAAGAGGAGCAGGAAAAAGCAAAAAATTTCAGAATTGCACCTTGCAATGCGGAGAAATTACTGTTTGTGCATTTACAATATTCATTGATTTTTGCCATTGAAAAACGTCCAGAAATGATTGAAGCTACTGACTGAATGAAAGGAGCTGGCATCTCACTCTCTTTGAATCTTCTTTATCATGCTAAGAGGAGCAGGAAAAAGCAAAAAATTTCAGAATTGCACCTTGCAATGCGGAGAAATTACTGTTTGTGCATTTACAATATTCATTGATTTTTGCCATTGAAAAACGTCCAGAAATGATTGAAGCTACTGACTGAATGAAAGGAGCTGGCATCTCACTCTCTTTGAATCTTCTTTATCATGCTAAGAGGAGCAGGAAAAAGCAAAAAATTTCAGAATTGCACCTTGCAATGCGGAGAAATTACTCTTTGTGCATTTACAATATTCATTGATTTTTGCCATTGAAAAACATCATGTTATTCATATACCAGAAATGTTTGAAGCTACTGACTGAATGAAAGGAGCTGGCATCTCACTCTCTTTGAATCTTCTTTATCATGCTAAGAGGAGCAGGAAAAAGCAAAAAATTTCAGAATTGCACCTTGCAATGCGGAGAAATTACTGTTTGTGCATTTACAATATTCATTGATTTTTGCCATTGAAAAACGTCCAGAAATGATTGAAGCTACTGACTGAATGAAAGGAGCTGGCATCTCACTCTCTTTGAATCTTCTTTATCATGCTAAGAGGAGCAGGAAAAAGCAAAAAATTTCAGAATTGCACCTTGCAATGCGGAGAAATTACTGTTTGTGCATTTACAATATTCATTGATTTTTGCCATTGAAAAACATCATGTTATTCATATACCAGAAATGTTTGTAGCTACTGACTGAATGAAAGGAGCTGGCATCTCACTCTCTTTGAATCTTCTTTATCATGCTAAGAGGAGCAGGAAAAAGCAAAAAATTTCAGAATTGCACCTTGCAATGCGGAGAAATTACTGTTTGTGCATTTACAATATTCATTGATTTTTGCCATTGAAAAACGTCCAGAAATGATTGAAGCTACTGACTGAATGAAAGGAGCTGGCATCTCACTCTCTTTGAATCTTCTTTATCATGCTAAGAGGAGCAGGAAAAAGCAAAAAATTTCAGAATTGCACCTTGCAATGCGGAGAAATTACTGTTTGTGCATTTACAATATTCATTGATTTTTGCCATTGAAAAACGTCCAGAAATGATTGAAGCTACTGACTGAATGAAAGGAGCTGGCATCTCACTCTCTTTGAATCTTCTTTATCATGCTAAGAGGAGCAGGAAAAAGCAAAAAATTTCAGAATTGCACCTTGCAATGCGGAGAAATTACTCTTTGTGCATTTACAATATTCATTGATTTTTGCCATTGAAAAACATCATGTTATTCATATACCAGAAATGTTTGAAGCTACTGACTGAATGAAAGGAGCTGGCATCTCACTCTCTTTGAATCTTCTTTATCATGCTAAGAGGAGCAGGAAAAAGCAAAAAATTTCAGAATTGCACCTTGCAATGCGGAGAAATTACTGTTTGTGCATTTACAATATTCATTGATTTTTGCCATTGAAAAACATCATGTTATTCATATACCAGAAATGTTTGAAGCTACTGACTGAATGAAAGGAGCTGGCATCTCACTCTCTTTGAATCTTCTTTATCATGCTAAGAGGAGCAGGAAAAAGCAAAAAATTTCAGAATTGCACCTTGCAATGTGGAGAAATTACTGTTTGTGCATTTACAATATTCATTGATTTTTACCATTGAAAAACGTCCAGAAATGATTGAAGCTACTGACTGAATGAAAGTAGCTGGCATCTCACTCTCTTTGAATCTTCTTTATCATGCTAAGAGGAGCAGGAAAAAGCAAAAAATTTCAGACTTGCACCTTGCAATGCGGAGAAATTACTGTTTGTGCATTTACAATATTCATTGATTTTTGCCATTGAAAAACATCATGTTATTCATATACCAGAAATGTTTGAAGCTACTGACTGAATGAAAGGAGCTGGCATCTCACTCTCTTTGAATCTTCTTTATCATGCTAAGAGGAGCAGGAAAAAGCAAAAAATTTCAGAATTGCACCTTGCAATGCGGAGAAATTACTGTTTGTGCATTTACAATATTCATTGATTTTTGCCATTGAAAAACGTCCAGAAATGATTGAAGCTACTGACTGAATGAAAGGAGCTGGCATCTCACTCTCTTTGAATCTTCTTTATCATGCTAAGAGGAGCAGGAAAAAGCAAAAAATTTCAGAATTGCACCTTGCAATGCGGAGAAATTACTGTTTGTGCATTTACAATATTCATTGATTTTTGCCATTGAAAAACGTCCAGAAATGATTGAAGCTACTGACTGAATGAAAGGAGCTGGCATCTCACTCTCTTTGAATCTTCTTTATCATGCTAAGAGGAGCAGGAAAAATCAAAAAATTTCAGAATTGCACCTTGCAATGCGGAGAAATTACTGTTTGTGCATTTACAATATTCAATGATTTTTGCCATTGAAAAACATGTTATTCATATACCAGAAATGTTTGAAGCTACTGACTGAATGAAAGGAGCTGGCACCTCACTCTCTTTGAATCTTCTTTATCATGCTAAGAGGAGCGGGAAAAAGCAAAAAATTTCAGAATTGCACCTTGCAATGCGGAGAAATTACTGTTTGTGCATTTACAATATTCATTGATTTTTGCCATTGAAAAACATCCAGAAATGATTGAAGGTACTGACTGAATGAAAGGAGCTGGCATCTCACTCTCTTTGAATCTTCTTTATCATGCTAAGAGGAGCAGGAAAAAGCAAAAAATTTCAGAATTGCACCTTGCAATGCGGAGAAATTACTGTTTGTGCATTTACAATATTCATTGATTTTTGCCATTGAAAAACGTCCAGAAATGATTGAAGCTACTGACTGAATGAAAGGAGCTGGCATCTCACTCTCTTTGAATCTTCTTTATCATGCTAAGAGGAGCAGGAAAAAGCCAAAAATTTCAGAATTGCACCTTGCAATGCGGAGAAATTACAGTTTGTGCATTTACAATATTCATTGATTTTTGCCATTGAAAAACATCCAGAAATGATTGAAGCTACTGACTGAATGAAAGGAGCTGGCATCTCACTCTCTTTGAATATTCTTTATCATGCTAAGAGGAGCAGGAAAAAGCAAAAAATTTCAGAATTGCACCTTGCAATGCGGAGAAATTACTGTTTGTGCATTTACAATATTCATTGATTTTTGCCATTGAAAAACATCATGTTATTCATATACCAGAAATGTTTGAAGCTACTGACTGAATGAAAGGAGCTGGCATCTCACTCTCTTTGAATCTTCTTTATCATGCTAAGAGGAGCAGGAAAAAGCAAAAAATTTCAGAATTGCACCTTGCAATGCGGAGAAATTACTGTTTGTGCATTTACAATATTCATTGATTTTTGCCATTGAAAAACATGTTTTTCATATACCAGAAATGTTTGAAGCTACTGACTGAATGAAAGGAGCTGGCATCTCACTCTCTTTGAATCTTCTTTATCATGCTAGGATTAACAGGAAAAAGCAAAAAATTTCAGAATTGCACCTTGCAATGTGGAGATATTACTGTTTGTGCATTTACAATATTCATTGATTTTTGCCATTGAAAAACGTCCAGAAATGTTTGAAGCTACTGACTGAATGAAAGGAGCTGGCATCTCACTCTCTTTGAATCTTCTTTATCATGCTAGGATTAGCAGGAAAAAGCAAAAAATTTCAGAATTGCACCTTGCAATGTGGAGATATTACTGTTTGTGCATTTACAATATTCATTGATTTTTGACATTGAAAAACATGTTTTTCATATACCAGAAATGTTTGAAGCTACTGACTGAATGAAAGGAGCTGGCATCTCACTCTCTTTGAATCTTCTTTATCATGCTAGGATTTACAGGAAAAAGCAAAAAATTTCAGAATTGCACCTTGCAATGTGGAGATATTACTGTTTGTGCATTTACAATATTCATTGATTTTTGCCATTGAAAAACATGTTTTTCATATACCAGAAATGTTTGAAGCTACTGACTGAATGAAAGGAGCTGGCATCTCACTCTCTTTGAATCTTCTTTATCATGCTAGGATTAACAGGAAAAAGCAAAAAATTTCAGAATTGCACCTTGCAATGTGGAGATATTACTGTTTGTGCATTTACAATATTCATTGATTTTTGCCATTGAAAAACGTCCAGAAATGTTTGAAGCTACTGACTGAATGAAAGGAGCTGGCATCTCACTCTCTTTGAATCTTCTTTATCATGCTAGGATTAGCAGGAAAAAGCAAAAAATTTCAGAATTGCACCTTGCAATGTGGAGATATTACTGTTTGTGCATTTACAATATTCATTGATTTTTGCCATTGAAAAACATGTTTTTCATATACCAGAAATGTTTGAAGCTACTGACTGAATGAAAGGAGCTGGCATCTCACTCTCTTTGAATCTTCTTTATCATGCTAGGATTAGCAGGAAAAAGCAAAAAATTTCAGAATTGCACCTTGCAATGTGGAGATATTACTGTTTGTGCATTTACAATATTCATTGATTTTTGCCATTGAAAAACATGTTTTTCATATACCAGAAATGTTTGAAGCTACTGACTGAATGAAAGGAGCTGGCATCTCACTCTCTTTGAATCTTCTTTATCATGCTAGGATTAACAGGAAAAAGCAAAAAATTTCAGAATTGCACCTTGCAATGTGGAGATATTACTGTTTGTGCATTTACAATATTCATTGATTTTTGCCATTGAAAAACGTCCAGAAATGTTTGAAGCTACTGACTGAATGAAAGGAGCTGGCATCTCACTCTCTTTGAATCTTCTTTATCATGCTAGGATAAGCAGGAAAAAGCAAAAAATTTCATAATTGCACCTTGCAATGTGGAGATATTACTGTTTGTGCATTTACAATATTCATTGATTTTTGCCATTGAAAAACATGTTTTTCATATACCAGAAATGTTTGAAGCTACTGACTGAATGAAAGGAGCTGGCATCTCACTCTCTTTGAATCTTCTTTATCATGCTAGGATTTACAGGAAAAAGCAAAAAATTTCAGAATTGCACCTTGCAATGTGGAGATATTACTGTTTGTGCATTTACAATATTCATTGATTTTTGCCATTGAAAAACATGTTTTTCATATACCAGAAATGTTTGAAGCTACTGACTGAATGAAAGGAGCTGGCATCTCACTCTCTTTGAATCTTCTTTATCATGCTAGGATTAACAGGAAAAAGCAAAAAATTTCAGAATTGCACCTTGCAATGTGGAGATATTACTGTTTGTGCATTTACAATATTCATTGATTTTTGCCATTGAAAAACGTCCAGAAATGTTTGAAGCTACTGACTGAATGAAAGGAGCTGGCATCTCACTCTCTTTGAATCTTCTTTATCATGCTAGGATTAACAGGAAAAAGCAAAAAATTTCAGAATTGCACCTTGCAATGTGGAGATATTACTGTTTGTGCATTTACAATATTCATTGATTTTTGCCATTGAAAAACGTCCAGAAATGTTTGAAGCTACTGACTGAATGAAAGGAGCTGGCATCTCACTCTCTTTGAATCTTCTTTATCATGCTAGGATTAGCAGGAAAAAGCAAAAAATTTCAGAATTGCACCTTGCAATGTGGAGATATTACTGTTTGTGCATTTACAATATTCATTGATTTTTGCCATTGAAAAACATCATGTTATTCATATACCAGAAATGTTTGAAGCTACTGACTGAATGAAAGGAGCTGGCATCTCACTCTCTTTGAATCTTCTTTATCATGCTAGGATTAGCTGGAAAAAGCAAAAAATTTCCGAATTGCACCTTGCAATGTGGAGATATTACTGTTTGTGCATTTACAATATTCATTGATTTTTGCCATTGAAAAACATGTTTTTCATATACCAGAAATGTTTGAAGCTACTGACTGAATGAAAGGAGCTGGCATCTCACTCTCTTTGAATCTTCTTTATCATGCTAGGATTAGCAGGAAAAAGCAAAAAATTTCAGAATTGCACCTTGCAATGTGGAGATATTACTGTTTGTGCATTTACAATATTCATTGATTTTTGCCATTGAAAAACATGTTTTTCATATACCAGAAATGTTTGAAGCTACTGACTGAATGAAAGGAGCTGGCATCTCACTCTCTTTGAATCTTCTTTATCATGCTAGGATTAACAGGAAAAAGCAAAAAATTTCAGAATTGCACCTTGCAATGTGGAGATATTACTGTTTGTGCATTTACAATATTCATTGATTTTTGCCATTGAAAAACGTCCAGAAATGTTTGAAGCTACTGACTGAATGAAAGGAGCTGGCATCTCACTCTCTTTGAATCTTCTTTATCATGCTAGGATTAGCAGGAAAAAGCAAAAAATTTCATAATTGCACCTTGCAATGTGGAGATATTACTGTTTGTGCATTTACAATATTCATTGATTTTTGCCATTGAAAAACATGTTTTTCATATACCAGAAATGTTTGAAGCTACTGACTGAATGAAAGGAGCTGGCATCTCACTCTTTGAATCTTCTTTATCATGCTAGGATTAGCAGGAAAAAGCAAAAAATTTCAGAATTGCACCTTGCAATGTGGAGATATTACTGTTTGTGCATTTACAATATTCATTGATTTTTGCCATTGAAAAACATGTTTTTCATATACCAGAAATGTTTGAAGCTACTGACTGAATGAAAGGAGCTGGCATCTCACTCTCTTTGAATCTTCTTTATCATGCTAGGATTAACAGGAAAAAGCAAAAAATTTCAGAATTGCACCTTGCAATGTGGAGATATTACTGTTTGTGCATTTACAATATTCATTGATTTTTGCCATGGAAAAACGTCCAGAAATGTTTGAAGCTACTGACTGAATGAAAGGAGCTGGCATCTCACTCTCTTTGAATCTTCTTTATCATGCTAGGATTAGCAGGAAAAAGCAAAAAATTTAAGAATTGCACCTTGCAATGTGGAGATATTACTGTTTGTGCATTTACAATATTCATTGATTTTTGCCATTGAAAAACATGTTTTTCATATACCAGAAATGTTTGAAGCTACTGACTGAATGAAAGGAGCTGGCATCTCACTCTCTTTGAATCTTCTTTATCATGCTAGGATTAGCAGGAAAAAGCAAAAAATTTCAGAATTGCACCTTGCATTGTGGAGATATTACTGTTTGTGCATTTAAAATATTCATTGATTTTTGCCATTGAAAAACATGTTTTTCATATACCAGAAATGTTTGAAGCTACTGACTGAATGAAAGGAGCTGGCATCTCACTCTCTTTGAATCTTCTTTATCATGCTAGGATTAACAGGAAAAAGCAAAAAATTTCAGAATTGCACCTTGCAATGTGGAGATATTACTGTTTGTGCATTTACAATATTCATTGATTTTTGCCATTGAAAAACATGTTTTTCATATACCAGAAATGTTTGAAGCTACTGACTGAATGAAAGGAGCTGGCATCTCACTCTCTTTGAATCTTCTTTATCATGCTAGGATTAACAGGAAAAAGCAATAAATTTCAGAATTGCACCTTGCAATGTGGAGATATTACTGTTTGTGCATTTACAATATTCATTGATTTTTGCCATTGAAAAACGTCCAGAAATGTTTGAAGCTACTGACTGAATGAAAGGAGCTGGCATCTCACTCTCTTTGAATCTTCTTTATCATGCTAGGATTAGCAGGAAAAACCAAAAAATTTCAGAATTGCACCTTGCAATGTGGAGATATTACTGTTTGTGCATTTACAAAATTCATTGATTTTTGCCATTGAAAAACATGTTTTTCATATACCAGAAATGTTTGAAGCTACTGACTGAATGAAAGGAGCTGGCATCTCACTCTCTTTGAATCTTCTTTATCATGCTAGGATTAGCAGGAAAAAGCAAAAAATTTCAGAATTGCACCTTGCAATGTGGAGATATTACTGTTTGTGCATTTACAATATTCATTGATTTTTGCCATTGAAAAACATGTTTTTCATATACCAGAAATGTTTGAAGCTACTGACTGAATGAAAGGAGCTGGCATCTCACTCTCTTTGAATCTTCTTTATCATGCTAGGATTAACAGGAAAAAGCAAAAAATTTCAGAATTGCACCTTGCAATGTGGAGATATTACTGTTTGTGCATTTACAATATTCATTGATTTTTGCCATTGAAAAACGTCCAGAAATGTTTGAAGCTACTGACTGAATGAAAGGAGCTGGCATCTCACTCTCTTTGAATCTTCTTTATCATGCTAGGATTAACAGGAAAAAGCTAAAAATTTCAGAATTGCACCTTGCAATGTGGAGATATTACTGTTTGTGCATTTACAATATTCATTGATTTTTGCCATTGAAAAACATGTTTTTCATATACCAGAAATGTTTGAAGCTACTGACTGAAAGGAGCTGGCATCTCACTCTCTTTGAATCTTCTTTATCATGCTAGGATTAGCAGGAAAAAGCAAAAAATTTCAGAATTGCACCTTGCAATGTGGAGATATTACTGTTTGTGCATTTACAATATTCATTGATTTTTGCCATTGAAAAACATGTTTTTCATATACCAGAAATGTTTGAAGCTACTGACTGAATGAAAGGAGCTGGCATCTCACTCTCTTTGAATCTTCTTTATCATGCTAGGATTAACAGGAAAAAGCAAAAAATTTCAGAATTGCACCTTGCAATGTGGAGATATTACTGTTTGTGCATTTACAATATTCATTGATTTTTGCCATTGAAAAACGTCCAGAAATGTTTGAAGCTACTGACTGAATGAAAGGAGCTGGCATCTCACTCTCTTTGAATCTTCTTTATCATGCTAGGATTAGCAGGAAAAAGCAAAAAATTTCATAATTGCACCTTGCAATGTGGAGATATTACTGTTTGTGCATTTACAATATTCATTGATTTTTGCCATTGAAAAACATGTTTTTCATATACCAGAAATGTTTGAAGCTACTGACTGAATGAAAGGAGCTGGCATCTCACTCTTTGAATCTTCTTTATCATGCTAGGATTAGCAGGAAAAAGCAAAAAATTTCAGAATTGCACCTTGCAATGTGGAGATATTACTGTTTGTGCATTTACAATATTCATTGATTTTTGCCATTGAAAAACATGTTTTTCATATACCAGAAATGTTTGAAGCTACTGACTGAATGAAAGGAGCTGGCATCTCACTCTCTTTGAATCTTCTTTATCATGCTAGGATTAACAGGAAAAAGCAAAAAATTTCAGAATTGCACCTTGCAATGTGGAGATATTACTGTTTGTGCATTTACAATATTCATTGATTTTTGCCATGGAAAAACGTCCAGAAATGTTTGAAGCTACTGACTGAATGAAAGGAGCGGGCATCTCACTCTCTTTGAATCTTCTTTATCATGCTAGGATTAGCAGGAAAAAGCAAAAAATTTCAGAACTGCACCTTGCAATGTGGAGATATTACTGTTTGTGCATTTACAATATTCATTGATTTTTGCCATTGAAAAACATGTTTTTCATATACCAGAAATGTTTGAAGCTACTGACTGAATGAAAGGAGCTGGCATCTCACTCTCTTTGAATCTTCTTTATCATGCTAGGATTAGCAGGAAAAAGCAAAAAATTTCAGAATTGCACCTTGCAATGTGGAGATATTACTGTTTGTGCATTTACAATATTCATTGATTTTTGCCATTGAAAAACATGTTTTTCATATACCAGAAATGTTTGAAGCTACTGACTGAATGAAAGGAGCTGGCATCTCACTCTCTTTGAATCTTCTTTATCATGCTAGGATTAACAGGAAAAAGCAAAAAATTTCAGAATTGCACCTTGCAATGTGGAGATATTACTGTTTGTGCATTTACAATATTCATTGATTTTTGCCATTGAAAAACATGTTTTTCATATACCAGAAATGTTTGAAGCTACTGACTGAATGAAAGGAGCTGGCATCTCACTCTCTTTGAATCTTCTTTATCATGCTAGGATTAACAGGAAAAAGCAATAAATTTCAGAATTGCACCTTGCAATGTGGAGATATTACTGTTTGTGCATTTACAATATTCATTGATTTTTGCCATTGAAAAACGTCCAGAAATGTTTGAAGCTACTGACTGAATGAAAGGAGCTGGCATCTCACTCTCTTTGAATCTTCTTTATCATGCTAGGATTAGCAGGAAAAAGCAAAAAATTTCAGAATTGCACCTTGCAATGTGGAGATATTACTGTTTGTGCATTTACAAAATTCATTGATTTTTGCCATTGAAAAACATGTTTTTCATATACCAGAAATGTTTGAAGCTACTGACTGAATGAAAGGAGCTGGCATCTCACTCTCTTTGGATCTTCTTTATCATGCTAGGATTAGCAGGAAAAAGCAAAAAATTTCAGAATTGCACCTTGCAATGTGGAGATATTACTGTTTGTGCATTTACAATATTCATTGATTTTTGCCATTGAAAAACATGTTTTTCATATACCAGAAATGTTTGAAGCTACTGACTGAATGAAAGGAGCTGGCATCTCACTCTCTTTGAATCTTCTTTATCATGCTAGGATTAACAGGAAAAAGCAAAAAATTTCAGAATTGCACCTTGCAATGTGGAGATATTACTGTTTGTGCATTTACAATATTCATTGATTTTTGCCATTGAAAAACGTCCAGAAATGTTTGATGCTACTGACTGAATGAAAGGAGCTGGCATCTCACTCTCTTTGAATCTTCTTTATCATGCTAGGATTAACAGGAAAAAGCTAAAAATTTCAGAATTGCACCTTGCAATGTGGAGATATTACTGTTTGTGCATTTACAATATTCATTGATTTTTGCCATTGAAAAACATGTTTTTCATATACCAGAAATGTTTGAAGCTACTGACTGAAAGGAGCTGGCATCTCACTCTCTTTGAATCTTCTTTATCATGCTAGGATTAGCAGGAAAAAGCAAAAAATTTCAGAATTGCACCTTGCAATGTGGAGATATTACTGTTTGTGCATTTACAATATTCATTGATTTTTGCCATTGAAAAACATGTTTTTCATATACCAGAAATGTTTGAAGCTACTGACTGAATGAAAGAAGCTGGCATCTCACTCTCTTTGAATCTTCTTTATCATGCTAGGATTAACAGGAAAAAGCAAAAAAATTCAGAATTGCACCTTGCAATGTGGAGATATTACTGTTTGTGCATTTACAATATTCATTGATTTTTGCCATTGAAAAACGTCCAGAAATGTTTGAAGCTACTGACTGAATGAAAGGAGCTGGCATCTCACTCTCTTTGAATCTTCTTTATCATGCTAGGATTAGCAGGAAAAAGCAAAAAATTTCAGAATTGCACCTTGCAATGGCAAAAATCAATGAATATTGTAAATGCACAAACTAATATCTCCACATTGCAAGGTGCAATTCTGAAATTTTTTGCTTTTTCCTGTTAATCCTAGCATGATAAAGAAGATTCAAAGAGAGTGAGATGCCAGCTCCTTTCATTCAGTCAGTAGCTTCAAACATTTCTGGTATATGAAAAACATGTTTTTCAATGGCAAAATTCAATGAATATTGTAAATGCACAAACAGTAATATCTCCACATTGCAAGGTGCAATTCTGAAATTTTTTGCTTTTTCCTGTTAATCCTAGCATGATAAAGAAGATTCAAAGAGAGTGAGATGCCAGCTCCTTTCATTCAGTCAGTAGCTTCAAACATTTCTGGTATATGAAAAACATGTTTTTCAATGGCAAAAATCAATGAATATTGGAAATGCACAAACAGTAATATCTCCACATTGCAAGGTGCAATTCTGAAATTTTTTGCTTTTTCCTGCTAATCCTAGCATGATAAAGAAGATTCAAAGAGAGTGAGATGCCAGCTCCTTTCATTCAGTCAGTAGCTTCAAACATTTCTGGTATATGAAAAACATGTTTTTCAATGGCAAAAATCAATGAATATTGTAAATGCACAAACAGTAATATCTCCACATTGCAAGGTGCAATTCGGAAATTTTTTGCTTTTTCCTGCTAATCCTAGCATGATAAAGAAGATTCAAAGAGAGTGAGATGCCAGCTCCTTTCATTCAGTCAGTAGCTTCAAACATTTCTGGTATATGAATAACATGATGTTTTTCAATGGCAAAAATCAATGAATATTGTAAATGCACAAACAGTAATATCTACACATTGCAAGGTGCAATTCTGAAATTTTTTGCTTTTTCCTGCTAATCCTAGCATGATAAAGAAGATTCAAAGAGAGTGAGATGCCAGCTCCTTTCATTCAGTCAGTAGCTTCAAACATTTCTGGACGTTTTTCAATGGCAAAAATCAATGAATATTGTAAATGCACAAACAGTAATATCTCCACATTGCAAGGTGCAATTCTGAAATTTTTTGCTTTTTCCTGTTAATCCTAGCATGATAAAGAAGATTCAAAGAGAGTGAGATGCCAGCTCCTTTCATTCAGTCAGTAGCTTCAAACATTTCTGGTATATGAAAAACATGTTTTTCAATGGCAAAAATCAATGAATATTGTAAATGCACAAACAGTAATATCTCCACATTGCAAGGTGCAATTCTGAAATGTTTTGCTTTTTCCTGCTAATCCTAGCATGATAAAGAAGATTGAAAGAGAGTGAGATGCCAGCTCCTTTCATTCAGTCAGTAGCTTCAAACATTTCTGGTATGTGAAAAACATGTTTTTCAATGGCAAAAATCAATGAATATTGTAAATGCACAAACAGTAATATCTCCACATTGCAAGGTGCAATTCGGAAATTTTTTGCTTTTTCCTGCTAATCCTAGCATGATAAAGAAGATTCAAAGAGAGTGAGATGCCAGCTCCTTTCATTCAGTCAGTAGCTTCAAACATTTCTGGTATATGAATAACATGATGTTTTTCAATTGCAAAAATCAATGAATATTGTAAATGCACAAACAGTAATATCTCCACATTGCAAGGTGCAATTCTGAAATTTTTTGCATTTTCCTGCTAATCCTAGCATGATAAAGAAGATTCAAAGAGAGTGAGATGCCAGCTCCTTTCATTCAGTCAGTAGCTTCAAACATTTCTGGACGTTTTTCAATGGCAAAAATCAATGAATATTGTAAATGCACAAACAGTAATATCTCCACATTGCAAGGTGCAATTCTGAAATTTTTTGCTTTTTCCTGTTAATCCTAGCATGATAAAGAAGATTCAAAGAGAGTGAGATGCCAGCTCCTTTCATTCAGTCAGTAGCTTCAAACATTTCTGGTATATGAAAAACATGTTTTTCAATGGCAAAAATCAATGAATATTGTAAATGCACAAACAGTAATATCTCCACATTGCAAGGTGCAATTCTGAAATTTTTTGCTTTTTCCTGTTAATCCTAGCATGATAAAGAAGATTCAAAGAGAGTGAGATGCCAGCTCCTTTCATTCAGTCAGTAGCTTCAAACATTTCTGGTATATGAAAAACATGTTTTTCAATGGCAAAAATCAATGAATATTGTAAATGCACAAACAGTAATATCTCCACATTGCAAGGTGCAATTCTGAAATTTTTTGCTTTTTCCTGCTAATCCTAGCATGATAAAGAAGATTCAAAGAGAGTGAGATGCCAGCTCCTTTCATTCAGTCAGTAGCTTCAAACATTTCTGGACATTTTTCAATGGCAAAAATCAATGAATATTGTAAATGCACAAACAGTAATATCTCCACATTGCAAGGTGCAATTCTGAAATTTTTTGCTTTTTCCTGTTAATCCTAGCATGATAAAGAAGATTCAAAGAGAGTGAGATGCCAGCTCCTTTCATTCAGTCAGTAGCTTCAAACATTTCTGGTATATGAAAAACATGTTTTTCAATGGCAAAAATCAATGAATATTGTAAATGCACAAACAGTAATATCTCCACATTGCAAGATGCAATTCTGAAATTTTTTGCTTTTTCCTGCTAATCCTAGCATGATAAAGAAGATTCAAAGAGAGTGAGATGCCAGCTCCTTTCATTCAGTCAGTAGCTTCAAACATTTCTGGTATATGAAAAACATGTTTTTCAATGGCAAAAGTCAATGAATATTGTAAATGCACAAACAGTAATATCTCCACATTGAAAGGTGCAATTCTGAAATTTTTTGCTTTTTCCTGCTAATCCTAGCATGATAAAGAAGATTCAAAGAGAGTGAGATGCCAGCTCCTTTCATTCAGTCAGTAGCTTCAAACATTTCTGGTATATGAAAAACATGTTTTTCAATGGCAAAAATCAATGAATATTTTAAATGCACAAACAGTAATATCTCCACATTGCAAGGCGCAATTCTGAAATTTTTTGCTTTTTCCTGCTCCTCTTAGCATGATAAAAAAGATTCAAAGAGAGTGAGATGCCAGCTCCTTTCATTCAGTCAGTAGCTTCAATCATTTCTGGACGTTTTTCAATGGCAAAAATCAATGAATATTGTAAATGCACAAACAGTAATTTCTCCGCATTGCAAGGTGCAATTCTGAAATTTTTTGCTTTTTCCTGCTCCTCTTAACATGATAAAGAAGATTCAAAGAGAGTGAGATGCCAGCTCCTTTCATTCAGTCAGTAGCTTCAATCATTTCTGGACGTTTTTCAATGGCAAAAATCAATGAATATTGTAAATGCACAAACTGTAATTTCTCCGCATTGCAAGGTGCAATTCTGAAATTTTTTGCTTTTTCCTGCTCCTCTTAGCATGATAAAGAAGATTCAAAGAGAGTGAGATGCCAGCTCCTTTCATTCAGTCAGTAGCTTCAATCATTTCTGGACGTTTTTCAATGGCAAAAATCAATGAATATTGTAAATGCACAAACAGTAATTTCTGTGCATTGCAAGGTGCAATTCTGAAATTTTTTGCTTTTTCCTGCTCCTCTTAGCATGGTAAAGAAGATTCAAAGAGAGTGAGATGCCAGCTCCTTTCATTCAGTCAGTAGCTTCAAACATTTCTGGTATATGAATAACATGATGTTTTTCAATGGCAAAAATCAATGAATATTGTAAATGCACAAACAGTAATATCTCCACATTGCAAGGTGCAATTCTGAAATTTTTTGCTTTTTCCTGCTAATCCTAGCATGATAAAGAAGATTCAAAGAGAGTGAGATGCCAGCTCCTTTCATTCAGTCAGTAGCTTCAAACATTTCTGGACGTTTTTCAATGGCAAAAATCAATGAATATTGTAAATGCACAAACAGTAATATCTCCACATTGCAAGGTGCAATTCTGAAATTTTTTGCTTTTTCCTGTTAATCCTAGCATGATAAAGAAGATTCAAAGAGAGTGAGATGCCAGCTCCTTTCATTCAGTCAGTAGCTTCAAACATTTCTGGTATATGAAAAACATGTTTTTCAATGGCAAAAATCAATGAATATTGTAAATGCACAAACAGTAATATCTCCACATTGCAAGGTGCAATTCTGAAATGTTTTGCTTTTTCCTGCTAATCCTAGCATGATAAAGAAGATTCAAAGAGAGTGAGATGCCAGCTCCTTTCATTCAGTCAGTAGCTTCAAACATTTCTGGTATATGAAAAACATGTTTTTCAATGGCAAAAATCAATGAATATTGTAAATGCACAAACAGTAATATCTCCACATTGCAAGGTGCAATTCGGAAATTTTTTGCTTTTTCCTGCTAATCCTAGCATGATAAAGAAGATTCAAAGAGAGTGAGATGCCAGCTCCTTTCATTCAGTCAGTAGCTTCAAACATTTCTGGTATATGAATAACATGATGTTTTTCAATTGCAAAAATCAATGAATATTGTAAATGCACAAACAGTAATATCTCCACATTGCAAGGTGCAATTCTGAAATTTTTTGCTTTTTCCTGCTAATCCTAGCATGATAAAGAAGATTCAAAGAGAGTGAGATGCCAGCTCCTTTCATTCAGTCAGTAGCTTCAAACATTTCTGGACGTTTTTCAATGGCAAAAATCAATGAATATTGTAAATGCACAAACAGTAATATCTCCACATTGCAAGGTGCAATTCTGAAATTTTTTGCTTTTTCCTGTTAATCCTAGCATGATAAAGAAGATTCAAAGAGAGTGAGATGCCAGCTCCTTTCATTCAGTCAGTAGCTTCAAACATTTCTGGTATATGAAAAACATGTTTTTCAATGGCAAAAATCAATGAATATTGTAAATGCACAAACAGTAATATCTCCACATTGCAAGGTGCAATTCTGAAATTTTTTGCTTTTTCCTGTTAATCCTAGCATGATAAAGAAGATTCAAAGAGAGTGAGATGCCAGCTCCTTTCATTCAGTCAGTAGCTTCAAACATTTCTGGTATATGAAAAACATGTTTTTCAATGGCAAAAATCAATGAATATTGTAAATGCACAAACAGTAATATCTCCACATTGTAAGGTGCAATTCTGAAATTTTTTGCTTTTTCCTGCTAATCCTAGCATGATAAAGAAGATTCAAAGAGAGTGAGATGCCAGCTCCTTTCATTCAGTCAGTAGCTTCAAACATTTCTGGACGTTTTTCAATGGCAAAAATCAATGAATATTGTAAATGCACAAACAGTAATATCTCCACATTGCAAGGTGCAATTCTGAAATTTTTTGCTTTTTCCTGCTAATCCTAGCATGATAAAGAAGATTCAAAGAGAGTGAGATGCCAGCTCCTTTCATTCAGTCAGTAGCTTCAAACATTTCTGGTATATGAAAAACATGTTTTTCAATGGCAAAAATCAATGAATATTGTAAATGCACAAACAGTAATATCTCCACATTGCAAGGTGCAATTCTGAAATTTTTTGCTTTTTCCTGCTAATCCTAGCATGATAAAGAAGATTCAAAGAGAGTGAGATGCCAGCTCCTTTCATTCAGTCAGTAGCTTCAAACATTTCTGGTATATGAAAAACATGTTTTTCAATGGCAAAAGTCAATGAATATTGTAAATGCACAAACAGTAATATCTCCACATTGCAAGGTGCAATTCTGAAATTTTTTGCTTTTTCCTGCTAATCCTAGCATGATAAAGAAGATTCAAAGAGAGTGAGAAGCCAGCTCCTTTCATTCAGTCAGTAGCTTCAAACATTTCTGGTATATGAAAAACATTTTTTTCAATGGCAAAAATCAATGAATATTGTAAATGCACAAACAGTAATATCTCCACATTGCAAGGCGCAATTCTGAAATTTTTTGCTTTTTCCTGCTCCTCTTAGCATGATAAAGAAGATTCAAAGAGAGTGAGATGCCAGCTCCTTTCATTCAGTCAGTAGCTTCAATCATTTCTGGACGTTTTTCAATGGCAAAAATCAATGAATATTGTAAATGCACAAACAGTAATTTCTCCGCATTGCAAGGTGCAATTCTGAAATTTTTTGCTTTTTCCTGCTCCTCTTAGCATGATAAAGAAGATTCAAAGAGAGTGAGGTGCCAGCTCCTTTCATTCAGTCAGTAGCTTCAAACATTTCTGGTATATGAATAACATGTTTTTCAATGGCAAAAATCAATGAATATTGTAAATGCACAAACAGTAATTTCTCCGCATTGCAAGGTGCAATTCTGAAATTTTTTGCTTTTTCCTGCTCCTCTTAGCATGATAAAGAAGATTCAAAGAGAGTGAGATGCCAGCTCCTTTCATTCAGTCAGTAGCTTCAATCATTTCTGGACGTTTTTCAATGGCAAAAATCAATGAATATTGTAAATGCACAAACAGTAATTTCTCCGCATTGCAAGGTGCAATTCTGAAATTTTTTGCTTTTTCCTGCTCCTCTTAACATGATAAAGAAGATTCAAAGAGAGTGAGATGCCAGCTCCTTTCATTCAGTCAGTAGCTTCAATCATTTCTGGACGTTTTTCAATGGCAAAAATCAATGAATATTGTAAATGCACAAACTGTAATTTCTCCGCATTGCAAGGTGCAATTCTGAAATTTTTTGCTTTTTCCTGCTCCTCTTAGCATGATAAAGAAGATTCAAAGAGAGTGAGATGCCAGCTCCTTTCATTCAGTCAGTAGCTTCAATCATTTCTGGACGTTTTTCAATGGCAAAAATCAATGAATATTGTAAATGCACAAACAGTAATTTCTGTGCATTGCAAGGTGCAATTCTGAAATTTTTTGCTTTTTCCTGCTCCTCTTAGCATGGTAAAGAAGATTCAAAGAGAGTGAGATGCCAGCTTCTTTCATTCAGTCAGTAGCTTCAAACATTTCTGGTATATGAATAACATGATGTTTTTCAATGACAAAAATCAATGAATATTGTAAATGCACAAACAGTAATTTCTCCGCATTGCAAGGTGCAAGTCTGAAATTTTTTGCTTTTTCCTGCTCCTCTTAGCATGATAAAGAAGATTCAAAGAGAGTGAGATGCCAGCTCCTTTCATTCAGTTAGTAGCTTCAATCATTTCTGGACGTTTTTCAATGGCAAAAATCAATGAATATTGTAAATGCACAAACTGTAATTTCTCCGCATTGCAAGGTGCAATTCTGAAATTTTTTGCTTTTTCCTGCTCCTCTTAGCATGATAAAGAAGATTCAAAGAGAGTGAGATGCCAGCTCCTTTCATTCAGTCAGTAGCTTCAATCATTTCTGGACGTTTTTCAATGGCAAAAATCAATGAATATTGTAAATGCACAAACAGTAATTTCTCCGCATTGCAAGGTGCAATTCTGAAATTTTTTGCTTTTTCCTGCTCCTCTTAGCATGGTAAAGAATACTCAAAGAGAGTGAGATGCCAGCTCCTTTCATTCAGTCAGTAGCTTCAAACATTTCTGGTATATGAATAACATGATGTTTTTCAATGGCAAAAATCAATGAATATTGTAAATGCACAAACAGTAATTTCTCCGCATTGCAAGGTGCAAGTCTGAAATTTTTTGCTTTTTCCTGCTCCTCTTAGCATGATAAAGAAGATTCAAAGAGAGTGAGATGCCAGCTCCTTTCATTCAGTCAGTAGCTTCAAACATTTCTGGTATATGAATAACATGATGTTTTTCAATGGCAAAAATCAATGAATATTGTAAATGCACAAACAGTAATTTCTCCGCATTGCAAGGTGCAATTCTGAAATTTTTTGCTTTTTCCTGCTCCTCTTAGCATGATAAAGAAGATTCAAAGAGAGTGAGATGCCAGCTCCTTTCATTCAGTCAGTAGCTTCAATCATTTCTGGACGTTTTTCAATGGCAAAAATCAATGGATATTGTAAATGCACAAACAGTAATTTCTCCGCATTGCAAGGTGCAATTCTGAAATTTTTTGCTTTTTCCTGCTCCTCTTAGCATGATAAAGAAGATTCAAAGAGAGTGAGATGCCAGCTCCTTTCATTCAGTCAGTAGCTTCAATCATTTCTGGACGTTTTTCAATGGCAAAAATCAATGAATATTGTAAATGCACAAACAGTAATTTCTCCGCATTGCAAGGTGCAATTCTGAAATTTTTTGCTTTTTCCTGCTCCTCTTAGCATGATAAAGAAGATTCAAAGAGAGTGAGATGCCAGCTCCTTTCATTCAGTCAGTAGCTTCAAACATTTCTGGTATATGAATAACATGATGTTTTTCAATGGCAAAAATCAATGAATATTGTAAATGCACAAACAGTAATTTCTCCGCATTGCAAGGTGCAATTCTGAAATTTTTTGCTTTTTCCTGCTCCTCTTAGCATGATAAAGAAGATTCAAAGAGAGTGAGATGCCAGCTCCTTTCGTTCAGTCAGTAGCTTCAATCATTTCTGGACGTTTTTCAATGGCAAAAATCATTGAATATTATAAATGCACAAACAGTAATTTCTCCGCATTGCAAGGTGCAATTCTGAAATTTTTTACTTTTTCCTGCTCCTCTTAGCATGATAAATAAGATTCAAAGAGAGTGAGATGCCAGCTCCTTTCATTCAGTCAGTAGCTTCAATCATTTCTGGTATATGAATAACATGATGTTTTTCAATGGCAAAAATCAATGAATATTGTAAATGCACAAACAGTAATTTCTCCGCATTGCAAGGTGCAATTCTGAAATTTTTTGCTTTTTCCTGCTCCTCGTAGCATGATAAAGAAGATTCAAAGAGAGTGAGATGCCAGCTCCTTTCATTCAGTCAGTAGCTTCAAACATTTCTGGACGTTTTTCAATGGCAAAAATCAATGAATATTGTAAATGCACAAACAGTAATTTCTCCGCATTGCAAGGTGCAATTCTGAAATTTTTTGCTTTTTCCTGCTCCTCGTAGCATGATAAAGAAGATTCAAAGAGAGTGAGATGCCAGCTCCTTTCATTCAGTCAGTAGCTTCAATCATTTCTGGACGTTTTTCAATGGCAAAAATCAATGAATATTGTAAATGCACAAACAGTAATTTCTCCGCATTGCAAGGTGCAATTCTGAAATTTTTTGCTTTTTCCTGCTCCTCTTAGCATGATAAAGAAGATTCAAAGAGAGTGAGATGCCAGCTCCTTTCATTTAGTCAGTAGCTTCAATCATTTCTGGACGTTTTTCAATGGCAAAAATCAATGAATATTGTTAATGCACAAACAGTAATTTCTCCGCATTGCAAGGTGCAATTCTGAAATTTTTTGCTTTTTCCTGCTCCTCTTACAATGATAAAGAAGATTCAAAGAGAGTGAGATGCCAGCTCCTTTCATTCAGTCAGTAGCTTCAATCATTTCTGGACGTTTTTCAATGGCAAAAATCAATGAATATTGTAAATGCACAAACAGTAATTTCTCCGCATTGCAAGGTGCAATTCTGAAATTTTTTGCTTTTTCCTGCTCCTCTTAGCATGATAAAGAAGATTCAAAGAGAGTGAGATGCCAGCTCCTTTCATTCAGTCAGTAGCTTCAAACATTTCTGGTATATGAATAACATGATGTTTTTCAATGGCAAAAATCAATGAATATTGTAAATGCACAAACAGTAATTTATCCGCATTGCAAGGTGCAATTCTGAAATTTTTTGCTTTTTCCTGCTCCTCTTAGCATGATAAAGAAGATTCAAAGAGAGTGAGATGCCAGCTCCTTTTGTTCAGTCAGTAGCTTCAATCATTTCTGGACGTTTTTCAATGGCAAAAATCATTGAATATTATAAATGCACAAACAGTAATTTCTCCGCATTGCAAGGTGCAATTCTGAAATTTTTTACTTTTTCCTGCTCCTCTTAGCATGATAAAGAAGATTCAAAGAGAGTGAGATGCCAGCTCCTTTCATTCAGTCAGTAGCTTCAATCATTTCTGGTATATGAATAACATGATGTTTTTCAATGGCAAAAATCAATGAATATTGTAAATGCACAAACAGTAATTTCTCCGCATTGCAAGGTGCAATTCTGAAATTTTTTGCTTTTTCCTGCTCTTCTTAGCATGATAAACAAGATTCAAAGAGAGTGAGATGCCAGCTCCTTTCATTCAGTCAGTAGCTTCAATCATTTCTGGACGTTTTTCAATGGCAAAAATCAATGAATATTGTAAATGCACAAACAGTAATTTCTCCGCATTGCAAGGTGCAATTCTGAAATTTTTTGCTTTTTCCTGCTCCTCTTAGCATGATAAAGAAGATTCAAAGAGAGTGAGATGCCAGCTCCTTTCATTCAGTCAGTAGCTTCAAACATTTCTGGTATATGAATAACATGATGTTTTTCAATGGCAAAAATCAATGAATATTGTAAATGCACAAACAGTAATTTCTCAGCATTGCAAGGTGCAATTCTGAAATTTTTTGCTTTTTCCTGCTCCTCTTAGCATGATAAAGAAGATTCAAAGAGAGTGAGATGCCAGCTCCTTTCATTCAGTCAGTAGCTTCAATCATTTCTGGACGTTTTTCAATTGCAAAAATCAATGAATATTGTAAATGCACAAACAGTAATTTCTCCGCATTGCAAGGTGCAATTCTGAAATTTTTTGCTTTTTCCTGCTCCTCTTAGCATGATAAAGACGATTCAAAGAGAGTGAGATGCCAGCTACTTTCATTCAGTCAGTAGCTTCAATCATTTCTGGTATATGAATAACATGATGTTTTTCAATGGCAAAAATCAATGAATATTGTAAATGCACAAACAGTAATTTCTCCGCATTGCAAGGTGCAATTCTGAATTTTTTTGCTTTTTCCTGCTGCTCTTAGCATGATAAAGAAGATTCAAAGAGAGTGAGATGCCAGCTCCTTTCATTCACTCAGTAGCTTCAATCATTTCTGGTATATGAATAACATGATGTTTTTCAATGGCAAAAATCAATGAATATTGTAAATGCACAAACAGTAATTTATCCGCATTGCAAGGTGCAATTCTGAAATTTTTTGCTTTTTCCTGCTCCTCTTAGCATGATAAAGAAGATTCAAAGAGAGTGAGATGCAAGCTCCTTTCATTCAGTCAGTAGCTTCAAACATTTCTGGTATATGAATAACATGATGCTTTTCAATGGCAAAAATCAATGAATATTGTAAATGCACAAACTGTAATTTCTCCGCATTGCAAGGTGCAATTCTGAAATTTTTTGCTTTTTCCTGCTCCTCTTAGCATGATAAAGAAGATTCAAAGAGAGTGAGATGCCAGCTCCTTTCATTCAGTCAGTAGCTTCAATCATTTCTGGACGTTTTTCAATGGCAAAAATCAATGAATATTGTAAATGCACAAACAGTAATTTCTCCGCATTGCAAGGTGCAATTCTGAAATTTTTTGCTTTTTCCTTCTCCTCTTAGCATGATAAAGAAGATTCAAAGCGAGTGAGATGCCAGCTCCTTTCATTCAGTCAGTAGCTTCAATCATTTCTGGTATATGAATAACATGATGTTTTTCAATGGCAAAAATCAATGAATTTTGTAAATGCACAAACAGTAATTTCTCCGCATTGCAAGGTGCAATTCTGAAATTTTTTGCTTTTTCCTGCTCCTCTTAGCATGATAAAGAAGATTCAAAGAGAGTGAGATGCCAGCTCCTTTCATTCAGTCAGTAGCTTCAATCATTTCTGGACGTTTTTCAATGGCAAAAATCATTGAATATTGTAAATGCACAAACAGTAATTTCTCCGCATTGCAAGGTGCAATTCTGAAATTTTTTACTTTTTCCTGCTCCTCTTAGCATGATAAAGAAGATTCAAAGAGAGTGAGATGCCAGCTCCTTTCATTCAGTCAGTAGCTTCAATCATTTCTGGTATATGAATAACATGATGTTTTTCAATCGCAAAAATCAATGAATATTGTAAATGCACAAACAGTAATTTCTCCGCATTGCAAGGTGCAATTCTGAAATTTTTTGCTTTTTCCTGCTCCTCTTAGCATGATAAAGAAGATTCAAAGAGAGTGAGATGCCAGCTCCTTTCATTCAGTCAGTAGCTTCAATCATTTCTGGACGTTTTTCAATGGCAAAAATCAATGAATATTGTAAATGCACAAACAGTAATTTCTCCGCATTGCAAGGTGCAATTCTGAAATTTTTTGCTTTTTCCTGCTCCTCTTAGCATGATAAAGAAGATTCAAAGAGAGTGAGATGCCAGATCCTTTCCTTCAGTCAGTAGCTTCAATCATTTCTGGTATATGAATAACATCATGTTTTTCAATGGCAAAAATCAATGAATTTTGTAAATGCACAAACAGTAATTTCTCCGCATTGCAAGGCGCAATTCTGAAATTTTTTGCTTTTTCCTGCTCCTCTTAGCATGATAAAGAAGATTCAAAGAGAGTGAGATGCCAGCTCCTTTCATTCAGTCAGTAGCTTCAATCATTTCTGGACATTTTTCAATGGCAAAAATCAATGAATATTGTAAATGCACAAACAGTAATTTCTCCGCATTGCAAGGTGCAATTCTGAAATTTTTTGCTTTTTCCTGCTCCTCTTAGCATGATAAAGAAGATTCAAAGAGAGTGAGATGCCAGCTCCCCTCATTCAGTCAGTAGCTTCAATCATTTCTGGACGTTTTTCAATGGCAAAAATCAATGAATATTGTAAATGCACAAACAGTAATTTCTCCGCATTGCAAGGTGCAATTCTGAAATTTTTTGCTTTTTCCTGCTCCTCTTAGCATGATAAAGAAGATTCAAAGAGAGTGAGGTGCCAGCTCCTTTCATTCAGTCAGGAGCTTCAAACATTTCTGGTATATGAATAACATGTTTTTCAATGGCAAAAATCAATGAATATTGTAAATGCACAAACAGTAATTTCTCCGCATTGCAAGGTGCAATTCTGAAATTTTTTGCTTTTTCCTGCTCCTCTTAGCATGATAAAGAAGATTCAAAGAGAGTGAGATGCCAGCTCCTTTCATTCAGTCAGTAGCTTCAATCATTTCTGGACGTTTTTCAATGGCAAAAATCAATTAATATTGTAAATGCACAAACAGTAATTTCTCCGCATTGCTAGGTGCAATTCTGAAATTTTTTGCTTTTTCCTGCTACTCTTAGCATGATAAAGAAGATTCAAAGAGAGTGAGATGCCAGCTCCTTTCATTCAGTCAGTAGCTTCAATCATTTCTGGACGTTTTTCAATGGCAAAAATCAATGAATATTGTAAATGCACAAACTGTAATTTCTCCGCATTGCAAGGTGCAATTCTGAAATTTTTTGCTTTTTCCTGCTCCTCTTAGCATGATAAAGAAGATTCAAAGAGAGTGAGATGCCAGCTCCTTTCATTCAGTCAGTAGCTTCAATCATTTCTGGACATTTTTCAATGGCAAAAATCAATGAATATTGTAAATGCACAAACAGTAATTTCTCCGCATTGCAAGGTGCAATTCTGAAATTTTTTGCTTTTTCCTGCTCCTCTTAGCATGATAAAGAAGATTCAAAGAGAGTGAGATGCCAGCTCCTTTCATTCAGTCAGTAGCTTCAATCATTTCTGGACATTTTTCAATGGCAAAAATCAATGAATATTGTAAATGCACAAACAGTAATTTCTCCGCATTGCAAGGTGCAATTCTGAAATTTTTTGCTTTTTCCTGCTCCTCTTAGCATGATAAAGAAGATTCAAAGAGAGTGAGATGTCAGCTCCTTTCATTCAGTCAGTAGCTTCAAACATTTCTGGTATATGAATAACATGATGTTTTTCAATGGCAAAAATCAATGAATATTGTAAATGCACAAACAGTAATTTCTCCGCATTGCAAGGTGCAATTCTGAAATTTTTTGCTTTTTCCTGCTCCTCTTAGCATGATAAAGAAGATTCAAAGAGAGTGAGATGCCAGCTCCTTTCATTCAGTCAGTAGCTTCAATCATTTCTGGTATATGAATAACATGATGTTTTTCAATGGCAAAAATCAATGAATTTTGTAAATGCACAAACAGTAATTTCTCAGCATTGCAAGGTGCAATTCTGAAATTTTTTGCTTTTTCCTGCTGCTCTTAGCATGATAAAGAAGATTCAAAGAGAGTGAGATGCCAGCTCCTTTCATTGTCAGTAGCTTCAATCATTTCTGGACGTTTTTCAATGGCAAAAATCAATGAATATTTTAAATGCACAAACAGTAATTTCTCCGCATTGCAAGGTGCAATTCTGAAATTTTTTGCTTTTTCCTGCTCCTCTTAGCATGATAAAGAAGATTCAAAGAGAGTGAGATGCCAGCTCCTTTCATTCAGTCAGTAGCTTCAATCATTTCTGGACGTTTTTCAATGGCAAAAATCAATGAATATTGTAAATGCACAAACAGTAATTTCTCCGCATTGCAAGGTGCAATTCTGAAATTTTTTGCTTTTTCCTGCTCCTCTTAGCATGATAAAGAAGATTCAAAGAGAGTGAGATGCCAGCTCCTTTCATTCAGTCAGTAGCTTCAATCATTTCTGGACGTTTTTCAATGGCAAAAATCAATGAATATTGTAAATGCACAAACAGTAATTTCTCCGCATTGCAAGGTGCAATTCTGAAATTTTTTGCTTTTTCCTGCTCCTCTTAGCATGATAAAGAAGATTCAAAGAGAGTGAGATGTCAGCTCCTTTCATTCAGTCAGTAGCTTCAAACATTTCTGGTATATGAATAACATGATGTTTTTCAATGGCAAAAATCAATGAATATTGTAAATGCACAAACAGTAATTTCTCCGCATTGCAAGGTGCAATTCTGAAATTTTTTGCTTTTTCCTGCTCCTCTTAGCATGATAAAGAAGATTCAAAGAGAGTGAGATGCCAGCTCCTTTCATTCAGTCAGTAGCTTCAATCATTTCTGGTATATGAATAACATGATGTTTTTCAATGGCAAAAATCAAAGAATTTTGTAAATGCACAAACAGTAATTTCTCAGCATTGCAAGGTGCAATTCTGAAATTTTTTGCTTTTTCCTGCTCCTCTTAGCATGATAAAGAAGATTCAAAGAGAGTGAGATGCCAGCTCCTTTCATTCAGTCAGTAGCTTCAATCATTTCTGGACGTTTTTCAATGGCAAAAATCAATTAATATTGTAAATGCACAAACAGTAATTTCTCCGCATTGCTAGGTGCAATTCTGAAATTTTTTGCTTTTTCCTGCTACTCTTAGCATGATAAAGAAGATTCAAAGAGAGTGAGATGCCAGCTCCTTTCATTCAGTCAGTAGCTTCAATCATTTCTGGACGTTTTTCAATGGCAAAAATCAATGAATATTGTAAATGCACAAACTGTAATTTCTCCGCATTGCAAGGTGCAATTCTGAAATTTTTTGCTTTTTCCTGCTCCTCTTAGCATGATAAAGAAGATTCAAAGAGAGTGAGATGCCAGCTCCTTTCATTCAGTCAGTAGCTTCAATCATTTCTGGACATTTTTCAATGGCAAAAATCAATGAATATTGTAAATGCACAAACAGTAATTTCTCCGCATTGCAAGGTGCAATTCTGAAATTTTTTGCTTTTTCCTGCTCCTCTTAGCATGATAAAGAAGATTCAAAGAGAGTGAGATGCCAGCTCCTTTCATTCAGTCAGTAGCTTCAATCATTTCTGGACATTTTTCAATGGCAAAAATCAATGAATATTGTAAATGCACAAACAGTAATTTCTCCGCATTGCAAGGTGCAATTCTGAAATTTTTTGCTTTTTCCTGCTCCTCTTAGCATGATAAAGAAGATTCAAAGAGAGTGAGATGTCAGCTCCTTTCATTCAGTCAGTAGCTTCAAACATTTCTGGTATATGAATAACATGATGTTTTTCAATGGCAAAAATCAATGAATATTGTAAATGCACAAACAGTAATTTCTCCGCATTGCAAGGTGCAATTCTGAAATTTTTTGCTTTTTCCTGCTCCTCTTAGCATGATAAAGAAGATTCAAAGAGAGTGAGATGCCAGCTCCTTTCATTCAGTCAGTAGCTTCAATCATTTCTGGTATATGAATAACATGATGTTTTTCAATGGCAAAAATCAATGAATTTTGTAAATGCACAAACAGTAATTTCTCAGCATTGCAAGGTGCAATTCTGAAATTTTTTGCTTTTTCCTGCTGCTCTTAGCATGATAAAGAAGATTCAAAGAGAGTGAGATGCCAGCTCCTTTCATTGTCAGTAGCTTCAATCATTTCTGGACGTTTTTCAATGGCAAAAATCAATGAATATTTTAAATGCACAAACAGTAATTTCTCCGCATTGCAAGGTGCAATTCTGAAATTTTTTGCTTTTTCCTGCTCCTCTTAGCATGATAAAGAAGATTCAAAGAGAGTGAGATGCCAGCTCCTTTCATTCAGTCAGTAGCTTCAATCATTTCTGGACGTTTTTCAATGGCAAAAATCAATGAATATTGTAAATGCACAAACAGTAATTTCTCCGCATTGCAAGGTGCAATTCTGAAATTTTTTGCTTTTTCCTGCTCCTCTTAGCATGATAAAGAAGATTCAAAGAGAGTGAGATGCCAGCTCCTTTCATTCAGTCAGTAGCTTCAATCATTTCTGGACGTTTTTCAATGGCAAAAATCAATGAATATTGTAAATGCACAAACAGTAATTTCTCCGCATTGCAAGGTGCAATTCTGAAATTTTTTGCTTTTTCCTGCTCCTCTTAGCATGATAAAGAAGATTCAAAGAGAGTGAGATGTCAGCTCCTTTCATTCAGTCAGTAGCTTCAAACATTTCTGGTATATGAATAACATGATGTTTTTCAATGGCAAAAATCAATGAATATTGTAAATGCACAAACAGTAATTTCTCCGCATTGCAAGGTGCAATTCTGAAATTTTTTGCTTTTTCCTGCTCCTCTTAGCATGATAAAGAAGATTCAAAGAGAGTGAGATGCCAGCTCCTTTCATTCAGTCAGTAGCTTCAATCATTTCTGGTATATGAATAACATGATGTTTTTCAATGGCAAAAATCAAAGAATTTTGTAAATGCACAAACAGTAATTTCTCAGCATTGCAAGGTGCAATTCTGAAATTTTTTGCTTTTTCCTGCTCCTCTTAGCATGATAAAGAAGATTCAAAGAGAGTGAGATGCCAGCTCCTTTCATTGTCAGTAGCTTCAATCATTTCTGGATGTTTTTCAATGGCAAAAATCAATGAATATTGTAAATGCACAAACAGTAATTTCTCCGCATTGCAAGGTGCAATTCTGAAATTTTTTGCTTTTTCCTGCTCCTCTTAGCATTATGAAGAAGATTCAAAGAGAGTGAGATACCAGCTCCTTTCATTCAGTCAGTAGCTTCAAACATTTCTGGTATATGAATAACATGTTTTTCAATGGCAAAAATCAATGAATATTGTAAATGCACAAACAGTAATTTCTCCGCATTGCAAGGTGCAATTCTGAAATTTTTTGCTTTTTCCTGCTCCTCTTAGCATGATAAAGAAGATTCAAAGAGAGTGAGATGCCAGCTCCTTTCGTTCAGTCAGTAGCTTCAATCATTTCTGGATGTTTTTCAATGGCAAAAATCATTGAATATTGTAAATGCACAAACAGTAATTTCTCCGCATTGCAAGGTGCAATTCTGAAATTTTTTACTTTTTCCTGCTCCTCTTAGCATGATAAAGAAGATTCAAAGAGAGTGAGATGCCATCTCCTTTCATTCAGTCAGTAGCTTCAATCATTTCTGGACGTTTTTCAATTGCAAAAATCAATGAATATTGTAAATGCACAAACAGTAATTTCTCCGCATTGCAAGGTGCAATTCTGAAATTTTTTGCTTTTTCCTGCTCCTCTTAGCATGATAAAGAAGATTCAAAGAGAGTGAGATGCCAGCTCCTTTCATTCAGTCAGTAGCTTCAATCATTTCTGGACGTTTTTCAATGGCAAAAATCAATGAATATTGTAAATGCACAAACAGTAATTTCTCCGCATTGCAAGGTGCAATTCTGAAATTTTTTGCTTTTTCCTGCTCCTCTTAGCATGATAAACAAGATTCAAAGAGAGTGAGATGCCAGCTCCTTTCATTCAGTCAGTAGCTTCAATCATTTATGGACGTTTTTCAATTGCAAAAATCATTGAATATTGTAAATGCACAAACAGTAATTTCTCCGCATTGCAAGGTGCAATTCTGAAATTTTTTACTTTTTCCTGCTCCTCTTAGCATGATAAAGAAGATTCAAAGAGAGTGAGATGCCAACTCCTTTCATTCAGTCAGTAGCTTCAATCATTTCTGGTATATGAATAACATGATGTTTTTCAATCGCAAAAATCAATGAATATTGTAAATGCACAAACAGTAATTTCTCCGCATTGCAAGGTGCAATTCTGAAATTTTTTGCTTTTTCCTGCTCCTCTTAGCATGATAAAGAAGATTCAAAGAGAGTGAGATGCCAGCTCCTTTCATTCAGTCAGTAGCTTCAATCATTTCCGGACGTTTTTCAATGGCAAAAATCAATGAATATTGTAAATGCACAAACAGTAATTTCTCCGCATTGCAAGGTGTAATTCTGAAATTTTTTGCTTTTTCCTGCTCCTCTTAGCATGATAAAGAAGATTCAAAGAGAGTGAGATGCCAGCTCCTTTCCTTCAGTCAGTAGCTTCAATCATTTCTGGTATATGAATAACATGATGTTTTTCAATGGCAAAAATCAATGAATTTTGTAAATGCACAAACAGTAATTTCTCCACATTGCAAGGCGCAATTCTGAAATTTTTTGCTTTTTCCTGCTCCTCTTAGCATGATAAAGAAGATTCAAAGAGAGTGAGATGCTAGCTCCTTTCATTCAGTCAGTAGCTTCAATCATTTCTGGACGTTTTTCAATGGCAAAAATCAATGAATATTGTAAATGCACAAACAGTAATTTCTCCGCATTGCAAGGTGCAATTCTGAAATTTTTTGCTTTTTCCTGCTCCTCTTAGCATGATAAAGAAGATTCAAAGAGAGTGAGATGCCAGCTCCTTTCATTGTCAGTAGCTTCAATCATTTCTGGACGTTTTTCAATGGCAAAAATCAATGAATATTTTAAATGCACAAACAGTAATTTCTCCGCATTGCAAGGTGCAATTCTGAAATTTTTTGCTTTTTCCTGCTCCTCTTAGCATGATAAAGAAGATTCAAAGAGAGTGAGATGCCAGCTCCTTTCATTCAGTCAGTAGCTTCAATCATTTCTGGACGTTTTTCAATGGCAAAAATCAATGAATATTGTAAATGCACAAACAGTAATTTCTCCGCATTGCAAGGTGCAATTCTGAAATTTTTTGCTTTTTCCTGCTCCTCTTAGCATGATAAAGAAGATTCAAAGAGAGTGAGATGCCAGCTCCTTTCATTCAGTCAGTAGCTTCAATCATTTCTGGACGTTTTTCAATGGCAAAAATCAATGAATATTGTAAATGCACAAACAGTAATTTCTCCGCATTGCAAGGTGCAATTCTGAAATTTTTTGCTTTTTCCTGCTCCTCTTAGCATGATAAAAAAGATTCAAAGAGAGTGAGATGTCAGCTCCTTTCATTCAGTCAGTAGCTTCAAACATTTCTGGTATATGAATAACATGATGTTTTTCAATGGCAAAAATCAATGTATATTGTAAATGCACAAACAGTAATTTCTCCGCATTGCAAGGTGCAATTCTGAAATTTTTTGCTTTTTCCTGCTCCTCTTAGCATGATAAAGAAGATTCAAAGAGAGTGAGATGCCAGCTCCTTTCATTCAGTCAGTAGCTTCAATCATTTCTGGTATATGAATAACATGATGTTTTTCAATGGCAAAAATCAAAGAATTTTGTAAATGCACAAACAGTAATTTCTCAGCATTGCAAGGTGCAATTCTGAAATTTTTTGCTTTTTCCTGCTCCTCTTAGCATGATAAAGAAGATTCAAAGAGAGTGAGATGCCAGCTCCTTTCATTGTCAGTAGCTTCAATCATTTCTGGATGTTTTTCAATGGCAAAAATCAATGAATATTGTAAATGCACAAACAGTAATTTCTCCGCATTGCAAGGTGCAATTCTGAAATTTTTTGCTTTTTCCTGCTCCTCTTAGCATTATGAAGAAGATTCAAAGAGAGTGAGATACCAGCTCCTTTCATTCAGTCAGTAGCTTCAAACATTTCTGGTATATGAATAACATGTTTTTCAATGGCAAAAATCAATGAATATTGTAAATGCACAAACAGTAATTTCTCCGCATTGCAAGGTGCAATTCTGAAATTTTTTGCTTTTTCCTGCTCCTCTTAGCATGATAAAGAAGATTCAAAGAGAGTGAGATGCCAGCTCCTTTCGTTCAGTCAGTAGCTTCAATCATTTCTGGATGTTTTTCAATGGCAAAAATCATTGAATATTGTAAATGCACAAACAGTAATTTCTCCGCATTGCAAGGTGCAATTCTGAAATTTTTTACTTTTTCCTGCTCCTCTTAGCATGATAAAGAAGATTCAAAGAGAGTGAGATGCCATCTCCTTTCATTCAGTCAGTAGCTTCAATCATTTCTGGACGTTTTTCAATTGCAAAAATCAATGAATATTGTAAATGCACAAACAGTAATTTCTCCGCATTGCAAGGTGCAATTCTGAAATTTTTTGCTTTTTCCTGCTCCTCTTAGCATGATAAAGAAGATTCAAAGAGAGTGAGATGCCAGCTCCTTTCATTCAGTCAGTAGCTTCAATCATTTCTGGACGTTTTTCAATGGCAAAAATCAATGAATATTGTAAATGCACAAACAGTAATTTCTCCGCATTGCAAGGTGCAATTCTGAAATTTTTTGCTTTTTCCTGCTCCTCTTAGCATGATAAACAAGATTCAAAGAGAGTGAGATGCCAGCTCCTTTCATTCAGTCAGTAGCTTCAATCATTTATGGACGTTTTTCAATTGCAAAAATCATTGAATATTGTAAATGCACAAACAGTAATTTCTCCGCATTGCAAGGTGCAATTCTGAAATTTTTTACTTTTTCCTGCTCCTCTTAGCATGATAAAGAAGATTCAAAGAGAGTGAGATGCCAACTCCTTTCATTCAGTCAGTAGCTTCAATCATTTCTGGTATATGAATAACATGATGTTTTTCAATCGCAAAAATCAATGAATATTGTAAATGCACAAACAGTAATTTCTCCGCATTGCAAGGTGCAATTCTGAAATTTTTTGCTTTTTCCTGCTCCTCTTAGCATGATAAAGAAGATTCAAAGAGAGTGAGATGCCAGCTCCTTTCATTCAGTCAGTAGCTTCAATCATTTCCGGACGTTTTTCAATGGCAAAAATCAATGAATATTGTAAATGCACAAACAGTAATTTCTCCGCATTGCAAGGTGTAATTCTGAAATTTTTTGCTTTTTCCTGCTCCTCTTAGCATGATAAAGAAGATTCAAAGAGAGTGAGATGCCAGCTCCTTTCCTTCAGTCAGTAGCTTCAATCATTTCTGGTATATGAATAACATGATGTTTTTCAATGGCAAAAATCAATGAATTTTGTAAATGCACAAACAGTAATTTCTCCGCATTGCAAGGCGCAATTCTGAAATTTTTTGCTTTTTCCTGCTCCTCTTAGCATGATAAAGAAGATTCAAAGAGAGTGAGATGCTAGCTCCTTTCATTCAGTCAGTAGCTTCAATCATTTCTGGACGTTTTTCAATGGCAAAAATCAATGAATATTGTAAATGCACAAACAGTAATTTCTCCGCATTGCAAGGTGCAATTCTGAAATTTTTTGCTTTTTCCTGCTCCTCTTAGCATGATAAACAAGATTCAAAGAGAGTGAGGTGCCAGCTCCTTTCATTCAGTCAGGAGCTTCAAACATTTCTGGTATATGAATAACATGTTTTTCAATGGCAAAAATCAATGAATATTGTAAATGCACAAACAGTAATTTCTCCGCATTGCAAGGTGCAATTCTGAAATTTTTTGCTTTTTCCTGCTCCTCTTAGCATGATAAAGAAGATTCAAAGAGAGTGAGATGCCAGCTCCTTTCATTCAGTCAGTAGCTTCAATCATTTCTGGACATTTTTCAATGGCAAAAATCAATGAATATTGTAAATGCACAAACAGTAATTTCTCCGCATTGCAAGGTGCAATTCTGAAATTTTTTGCATTTTCCTGCTCCTCTTAGCATGATAAAGAAGATTCAAAGAGAGTGAGATGCCAGCTCCTTTCATTCAGTCAGTAGCTTCAATCATTTCTGGACGTTTTTCAATGGCAAAAATCAATGAATATTGTAAATGCACAAACTGTAATTTCTCCGCATTGCAAGGTGCAATTCTGAAATTTTTTGCTTTTTCCTGCTCCTCTTAGCATGATAAAGAAGATTCAAAGAGAGTGAGATGCCAGCTCCTTTCATTCAGTCAGTAGCTTCAATCATTTCTGGACGTTTTTCAATGGCAAAAATCAATGAATATTGTAAATGCACAAACAGTAATTTCTCCGCATTGCAAGGTGCAATTCTGAAATTTTTTGCTTTTTCCTGCTCCTCTTAGCATGATAAAGAAGATTCAAAGAGAGTGAGATGCCAGCTCCTTTCATTCAGTCAGTAGCTTCAATCATTTCTGGTATATGAATAACATGATGTTTTTCAATGGCAAAAATCAATGAATTTTGTAAATGCACAAACAGTAATTTCTCAGCATTGCAAGGTGCAATTCTGAAATTTTTTGCTTTTTCCTGCTCCTCTTAGCATGATAAAGAAGATTCAAAGAGAGTGAGATGCCAGCTCCTTTCTTTGTCAGTAGCTTCAATCATTTCTGGACGTTTTTCAATGGCAAAAATCAATGAATATTGTAAATGCACAAACAGTAATTTCTCCGCATTGCAAGGTGCAATTCTGAAATTTTTTGCTTTTTCCTGCTCCTCTTAGCATTATGAAGAAGATTCAAAGAGAGTGAGATACCAGCTCCTTTCATTCAGTCAGTAGCTTCAAACATTTCTGGTATATGAATAACATGATGTTTTTCAATGGCAAAAATCAATGAATATTGTAAATGCACAAACAGTAATTTCTCCGCATTGCAAGGTGCAATTCTGAAATTTTTTGCTTTTTCCTGCTCCTCTTAGCATGATAAAGAAGATTCAAAGAGAGTGAGATGCCAGCTCCTTTAGTTCAGTCAGTAGCTTCAATCATTTCTGGACGTTTTTCAATGGCAAAAATCATTGAATATTGTAAATGCACAAACAGTAATTTCTCCGCATTGCAAGGTGCAATTCTGAAATTTTTTACTTTTTCCTGCTCCTCTTAGCATGATAAAGAAGATTCAAAGAGAGTGAGATGCCAGCTCCTTTCATTCAGTCAGTAGCTTCAATCATTTCTGGTATATGAATAACATGATGTTTTTCAATCGCAAAAATCAATGAATATTGTAAATGCACAAACAGTAATTTCTCCGCATTGCAAGGTGCAATTCTGAAATTTTTTGCTTTTTCCTGCTCCTCTTAGCATGATAAAGAAGATTCAAAGAGAGTGAGATGCCAGCTCCTTTCATTCAGTCAGTAGCTTCAATCATTTCTGGACGTTTTTCAATGGCAAAAATCAATGAATATTGTAAATGCACAAACAGTAATTTCTCCGCATTGCAAGGTGCAATTCTGAAATTTTTTGCTTTTTCCTGCTCCTCTTAGCATGATAAAGAAGATTCAAAGAGAGTGAGATGCCAGCTCCTTTCCTTCAGTCAGTAGCTTCAATCATTTCTGGCATATGAATAACATGATGTTTTTCAATGGCAAAAATCAATGAATTTTGTAAATGCACAAACAGTAATTTCTCCGCATTGCAAGTTGCAATTCTGAAATTTTTTGCTTTTTCCTGCTCCTCTTAGCATGATAAAGAAGATTCAAAGAGAGTGAGATGCCAGCTCCTTTCATTCAGTCAGTAGCTTCAATCATTTCTGAACATTTTTCAATGGCAAAAATCAATGAATATTGTAAATGCACAAACAGTAATTTCTCCGCATTGCAAGGTGCAATTCTGAAATTTTTTGCTTTTTCCTGCTCCTCTTAGCATGATAAAGAAGATTCAAAGAGAGTGAGATGACAGCTCCTTTCATTCAGTCAGTAGCTTCAATCATTTCTGGACGTTTTTCAATGGCAAAAATCAATGAATATTGTAAATGCACAAACAGTAATTTCTCCGCATTGCAAGGTGCAATTCTGAAATTTTTTGCTTTTTCCTGCTCCTCTCAGCATGATAAAGAAGATTCAAAGAGAGTGAGGTGCCAGCTCCTTTCATTCAGTCAGGAGCTTCAAACATTTCTGGTATATGAATAACATGTTTTTCAATGGCAAAAATCAATGAATATTGTAAATGAACAAACAGTAATTTCTCCGCATTGCAAGGTGCAATTCTGAAATTTTTTGCTTTTTCCTGCTCCTCTTAGCATGATAAAGAAGATTCAAAGAGAGTGAGATGCCAGCTCCTTTCATTCAGTCAGTAGCTTAAATCATTTCTGGACGTTTTTCAATGGCAAAAATCAATGAATATTGTAAATGCACAAACAGTAATTTCTCCGCATTGCAAGGTGCAATTCTGAAATTTTTTGCTTTTTCCTGCTCCTCTTAGCATGATAAAGAAGATTCAAAGAGAGTGAGATGCCAGCTCCTTTCCTTCAGTCAGTAGCTTCAATCATTTCTGGCATATGAATAACATGATGTTTTTCAATGGCAAAAATCAATGAATTTTGTAAATGCACAAACAGTAATTTCTCCGCATTGCAAGGCGCAATTCTGAAATTTTTTGCTTTTTCCTGCTCCTCTTAGCATGATAAAGAAGATTCAAAGAGAGTGAGATGCCAGCTCCTTTCATTCAGTCAGTAGCTTCAATCATTGATGGACATTTTTCAATGGCAAAAATCAATGAATATTGTAAATGCACAAACAGTAATTTCTCCGCATTGCAAGGTGCAATTCTGAAATTTTTTGCTTTTTCCTGCTCCTCTTAGCATGATAAAGAAGATTCAAAGAGAGTGAGATGACAGCTCCTTTCATTCAGTCAGTAGCTTCAATCATTTCTGGACGTTTTTCAATGGCAAAAATCAATGAATATTGTAAATGCACAAACAGTAATTTCTCCGCATTGCAAGGTGCAATTCTGAAATTTTTTGCTTTTTCCTGCTCCTCTTAGCATGATAAAGAAGATTCAAAGAGAGTGAGGTGCCAGCTCCTTTCATTCAGTCAGGAGCTTCAAACATTTCTGGTATATGAATAACATGTTTTTCAATGGCAAAAATCAATGAATATTGTAAATGCACAAACAGTAATTTCTCCGCATTGCAAGGTGCAATTCTGAAATTTTTTGCTTTTTCCTGCTCCTCTTAGCATGATAAAGAAGATTCAAAGAGAGTGAGATGCCAGCTCCTTTCATTCAGTCAGTAGCTTCAATCATTTCTGGACGTTTTTCAATGGCAAAAATCAATGAATATTGTAAATGCACAAACAGTAATTTCTCCGCATTGCAAGGTGCAATTCTGAAATTTTTTGCTTTTTCCTGCTCCTCTTAGCATGATAAAGAAGATTCAAAGAGAGTGAGATGCCAGCTCCTTTCATTCAGTCAGTAGCTTCAATCATTTCTGGACGTTTTTCAATGGCAAAAATCAATGAATATTGTAAATGCACAAACAGTAATTTCTCCGCATTGCAATGTGCAATTCTGAAATTTTTTGCTTTTTCCTGCTCCTCTTAGCATGATAAAGAAGATTCAAAGAGAGTGAGATGCCAGCTCCTTTCATTCAGTCAGTAGCTTCAAACATTTCTGGTATATGAATAACATGATGTTTTTCAATGGCAAAAATCAATGAATATTGTAAATGCACAAACAGTAATTTCTCCGCATTGCAAGGTGCAATTCTGAAATTTTTTGCTTTTTTCTGCTCCTCTTAGCATGATAAAGAAGATTCAAAGAGAGTGAGATGCCAGCTCCTTTCGTTCAGTCAGTAGCTTCAATCATTTCTGGACGTTTTTCAATGGCAAAAATCATTGAATATTATAAATGCACAAACAGTAATTTCTCCGCATTGCAAGGTGCAATTCTGAAATTTTTTACTTTTTCCTGCTCCTCTTAGCATGATAAAGAAGATTCAAAGAGAGTGAGATGCCAGCTCCTTTCATTCAGTCAGTAGCTTCAATCATTTCTGGTATATGAATAACATGATGTTTTTCAATGGCAAAAATCAATGAATATTGTAAATGCACAAACAGTAATTTCTCCGCATTGCAAGGTGCAATTCTGAAATTTTTTGCTTTTTCCTGCTCCTCTTAGCATGATAAAGAAGATTCAAAGAGAGTGAGATGCCAGCTCCTTTCATTCAGTCAGTAGCTTCAATCATTTCTGGACGTTTTTCAATGGCAAAAATCAATGAATATTGTAAATGCACAAACAGTAATTTCTCCGCATTGCAAGGTGCAATTCTGAAATTTTTTGCTTTTTCCTGCTCCTCTTAGCATGATAAATAAGATTCAAAGAGAGTGAGATGCCAGCTCCTTTCATTCAGTCAGTAGCTTTAATCATTTCTGGACGTTTTTCAATGGCAAAAATCATTGAATATTGTAAATGCACAATCAGTAATTTCTCCGCATTGCAAGGTGCAATTCTGAAATTTTTTACTTTTTCCTGCTCCTTTTAGCATGATAAAGAAGATTCAAAGAGAGTGAGATGCCAGCTCCTTTCATTCAGTCAGTAGCTTCAATCATTTCTGGTATATGAATAACATGATGTTTTTCAATCGCAAAAATCAATGAATATTGTAAATGCACAAACAGTAATTTCTCCGCATTGCAAGGTGCAATTCTGAAATTTTTTGCTTTTTCCTGCTCCTCTTAGCATGATAAAGAAGATTCAAAGAGAGTGAGATGCCAGCTCCTTTCATTCAGTCAGTAGCTTCAATCATTTCTGGACGTTTTTCAATGGCAAAAACCAATGAATATTGTAAATGCACAAACAGTAATTTCTCCGCATTGCAAGGTGCAATTCTGAAATTTTTTGCTTTTTCCTGCTCCTCTTAGCATGATAAAGAAGATTCAAAGAGAGTGAGATGCCAGATCCTTTCCTTCAGTCAGTAGCTTCAATCATTTCTGGTATATGAATAACATGATGTTTTTCAATGGCAAAAATCAATGAATTTTGTAAATGCACAAACAGTAATTTCTCCGCATTGCAAGGCGCAATTCTGAAATTTTTTGCTTTTTCCTGCTCCTCTTAGCATGATAAAGAAGATTCAAAGAGAGTGAGATGCCAGCTCCTTTCATTCAGTCAGTAGCTTCAATCATTTCTGGACATTTTTCAATGGCAAAAATCAATGAAAATTGTAAATGCACAAACAGTAATTTCTCCGCATTGCAAGGTGCAATTCTGAAATTTTTTGCTTTTTCCTGCTCCTCTTAGCATGATAAAGAAGATTCAAAGAGAGTGAGATGCCAGCTCCTTTCATTCAGTCAGTAGCTTCAATCATTTCTGGACGTTTTTCAATGGCAAAAATCAATGAATATTGTAAATGCACAAACAGTAATTTCTCCGCATTGCAAGGTGCAATTCTGAAATTTTTTGCTTTTTCCTGCTCCTCTTAGCATGATAAAGAAGATTCAAAGAGAGTGAGATGCCAGCTCCTTTCATTCAGTCAGTAGCTTCAATCATTTCTGGACGTTTTTCAATGGCAAAAATCAATGAATATTGTAAATGCACAAACAGTAATTTCTCCGCATTGCAAGGTGCAATTCTGAAATTTTTTGCTTTTTCCTGCTCCTCTTAGCATGATAAAGAAGATTCAAAGAGAGTGAGATGCCAGATCCTTTCCTTCAGTCAGTAGCTTCAATCATTTCTGGTATATGAATAACATGATGTTTTTCAATGGCAAAAATCAATGAATTTTGTAAATGCACAAACAGTAATTTCTCCGCATTGCAAGGCGCAATTCTGAAATTTTTTGCTTTTTCCTGCTCCTCTTAGCATGATAAAGAAGATTCAAAGAGAGTGAGATGCCAGCTCCTTTCATTCAGTCAGTAGCTTCAATCATTTCTGGACATTTTTCAATGGCAAAAATCAATGAATATTGTAAATGCACAAACAGTAATTTCTCCGCATTGCAAGGTGCAATTCTGAAATTTTTTGCTTTTTCCTGCTCCTCTTAGCATGATAAAGAAGATTCAAAGAGAGTGAGATGCCAGCTCCTTTCATTCAGTCAGTAGCTTCAATCATTTCTGGACGTTTTTCAATGGCAAAAATCAATGAATATTGTAAATGCACAAACAGTAATTTCTCCGCATTGCAAGGTGCAATTCTGAAATTTTTTGCTTTTTCCTGCTCCTCTTAGCATGATAAAGAAGATTCAAAGAGAGTGAGATGCCAGCTCCTTTCATTCAGTCAGTAGCTTCAATCATTTCTGGACGTTTTTCAATGGCAAAAATCAATGAATATTGTAAATGCACAAACAGTAATTTCTCCGCATTGCAATGTGCAATTCTGAAATTTTTTGCTTTTTCCTGCTCCTCTTAGCATGATAAAGAAGATTCAAAGAGAGTGAGATGCCAGCTCCTTTCATTCAGTCAGTAGCTTCAAACATTTCTGGTACATGAATAACATGATGTTTTTCAATGGCAAAAATCAATGAATATTGTAAATGCACAAACAGTAATTTCTCCGCATTGCAAGGTGCAATTCTGAAATTTTTTGCTTTTTCCTGCTCCTCTTAGCATGATAAAGAAGATTCAAAGAGAGTGAGATGCCAGCTCCTTTCGTTCAGTCAGTAGCTTCAATCATTTCTGGACGTTTTTCAATGGCAAAAATCATTGAATATTATAAATGCACAAACAGTAATTTCTCCGCATTGCAAGGTGCAATTCTGAAATTTTTTACTTTTTCCTGCTCCTCTTAGCATGATAAAGAAGATTCAAAGAGAGTGAGATGCCAGCTCCTTTCATTCAGTCAGTAGCTTCAATCATTTCTGGTATATGAATAACATGATGTTTTTCAATGGCAAAAATCAATGAATATTGTAAATGCACAAACAGTAATTTCTCCGCATTGCAAGGTGCAATTCTGAAATTTTTTGCTTTTTCCTGCTCCTCTTAGCATGATAAAGAAGATTCAAAGAGAGTGAGATGCCAGCTCCTTTCATTCAGTCAGTAGCTTCAATCATTTCTGGACGTTTTTCAATGGCAAAAATCAATGAATATTGTAAATGCACAAACAGTAATTTCTCCGCATTGCAAGGTGCAATTCTGAAATTTTTTGCTTTTTCCTGCTCCTCTTAGCATGATAAACAAAATTCAAAGAGAGTGAGATGCCAGCTCCTTTCATTCAGTCAGTAGCTTCAATCATTTCTGGACGTTTTTCAATGGCAAAAATCATTGAATATTGTAAATGCACAAACAGTAATTTCTCCGCATTGCAAGGTGCAATTCTGAAATTTTTTACTTTTTCCTGCTCCTCTTAGCATGATAAAGAAGATTCAAAGAGAGTGAGATGCCAGCTCCTTTCATTCAGTCAGTAGCTTCAATCATTTCTGGTATATGAGTAACATGATGTTTTTCAATCGCAAAAATCAATGAATATTGTAAATGCACAAACAGTAATTTCTCCGCATTGCAAGGTGCAATTCTGAAATTTTTTGCTTTTTCCTGCTCCTCTTAGCATGATAAAGAAGATTCAAAGAGAGTGAGATGCCAGCTCCTTTCATTCAGTCAGTAGCTTCAATCATTTCTGGACGTTTTTCAATGGCAAAAATCAATGAATATTGTAAATGCACAAACAGTAATTTCTCCGCATTGCAAGGTGCAATTCTGAAATTTTTTGCTTTTTCTTGCTCCTCTAAGCATGATAAAGAAGATTCAAAGAGAGTGAGATGCCAGATCCTTTCCTTCAGTCAGTAGCTTCAATCATTTCTGGTATATGAATAACATGATGTTTTTCAATGGCAAAAATCAATGAATTTTGTAAATGCACAAACAGTAATTTCTCCGCATTGCAAGGCACAATTCTGAAATTTTTTGCTTTTTCCTGCTCCTCTTAGCATGATAAAGAAGATTCAAAGAGAGTGAGATGCCAGCTCCTTTCATTCAGTCAGTAGCTTCAATCATTTCTGGACATTTTTCAATGGCAAAAATCAATGAATATTGTAAATGCACAAACAGTAATTTCTCCGCATTGCAAGGTGCAATTCTGAAATTTTTTGCTTTTTCCTGCTCCTCTTAGCATGATAAAGAAGATTCAAAGAGAGTGAGATGCCAGCTCCTTTCATTCAGTCAGTAGCTTCAATCATTTCTGGACGTTTTTCAATGGCAAAAATCAATGAATATTGTAAATGCACAAACAGTAATTTCTCCGCATTGCAAGGTGCAATTCTGAAATTTTTTGCTTTTTCCTGCTCCTCTTAGCATGATAAAGAAGATTCAAAGAGAGTGAGATGCCAGCTCCTTTCATTCAGTCAGTAGCTTCAATCATTTCTGGACGTTTTTCAATGGCAAAAATCAATTAATATTGTAAATGCACAAACAGTAATTTCTCCGCATTGCTAGGTGCAATTCTGAAATTTTTTGCTTTTTCCTGCTACTCTTAGCATGATAAAGAAGATTCAAAGAGAGTGAGATGCCAGCTCCTTTCATTCAGTCAGTAGCTTCAATCATTTCTGGACGTTTTTCAATGGCAAAAATCAATGAATATTGTAAATGCACAAACTGTAATTTCTCCGCATTGCAAGGTGCAATTCTGAAATTTTTTGCTTTTTCCTGCTCCTCTTAGCATGATAAAGAAGATTCAAAGAGAGTGAGATGCCAGCTCCTTTCATTCAGTCAGTAGCTTCAATCATTTCTGGACGTTTTTCAATGGCAAAAATCAATGAATATTGTAAATGCACAAACTGTAATTTCTCCGCATTGCAAGGTGCAATTCTGAAATTTTTTGCTTTTTCCTGCTCCTCTTAGCATGATAAAGAAGATTCAAAGAGAGTGAGATGCCAGCTCCTTTCATTCAGTCAGTAGCTTCAATCATTTCTGGTATATGAATAACATGATGTTTTTCAATAGCAAAAATCAATGAATATTGTAAATGCACAAACAGTAATTTCTCCGCATTGCAAGGTGCAATTCTGAAATTTTTTGCTTTTTCCTGCTCCTCTTAGCATGATAAAGAAGATTCAAAGAGAGTGAGATGCCAGCTCCTTTCATTCAGTCAGTAGCTTCAATCATTTCTGGACGTTTTTCAATGGCAAAAATCAATGAATATTGTAAATGCACAAACAGTAATTTCTCCGCATTGCAAGGTGCAATTCTGAAATTTTTTACTTTTTCCTGCTCCTCTTAGCATGATAAAGAAGATTCAAAGAGAGTGAGATGCCAGCTCCTTTCATTCAGTCAGTAGCTTCAATCATTTCTGGTATATGAATAACATGATGTTTTTCAATCGCAAAAATCAATGAATATTGTAAATGCACAAACAGTAATTTCTCCGCATTGCAAGGTGCAATTCTGAAATTTTTTGCTTTTTCCTGCTCCTCTAAGCATGGTAAAGAAGATTCAAAGAGAGTGAGATGCCAGATCCTTTCCTTCAGTCAGTAGCTTCAATCATTTCTGGTATATGAATAACATGATGTTTTTCAATGGCAAAAATCAATGAATTTTGTAAATGCACAAACAGTAATTTCTCCGCATTGCAAGGCGCAATTCTGAAATTTTTTACTTTTTCCTGCTCCTCTTAGCATGATAAAGAAGATTCAAAGAGAGTGAGATGCCAGCTCCTTTCATTCAGTCAGTAGCTTCAATCATTTCTGGTATATGAATAACATGATGTTTTTCAATCGCAAAAATCAATGAATATTGTAAATGCACAAACAGTAATTTCTCCGCATTGCAAGGTGCAATTCTGAAATTTTTTGCTTTTTCCTGCTCCTCTTAGCATGATAAAGAAGATTCAAAGAGAGTGAGATGCCAGCTCCTTTCATTCAGTCAGTAGCTTCAATCATTTCTGGACGTTTTTCAATGTCAAAAAACCAATGAATATTGTAAATGCACAAACAGTAATTTCTCCGCATTGCAAGGTGGAATTCTGAAATTTTTTGCTTTTTCCTGCTCCTCTTAGCATGATAAAGAAGATTCAAAGAGAGTGAGATGCCAGATCCTTTCCTTCAGTCAGTAGCTTCAATCATTTCTGGTATATGAATAACATGATGTTTTTCAATGGCAAAAATCAATGAATTTTGTAAATGCACAAACAGTAATTTCTCCGCATTGCAAGGCGCAATTCTGAAATTTTTTGCTTTTTCCTGCTCCTCTTAGCATGATAAAGAAGATTCAAAGAGAGTGAGATGCCAGCTCCTTTCATTCAGTCAGTAGCTTCAATCATTTCTGGACATTTTTCAATGGCAAAAATCAATGAATATTGTAAATGCACAAACAGTAATTTCTCCGCATTGCAAGGTGCAATTCTGAAATTTTTTGCTTTTTCCTGCTCCTCTTAGCATGATAAAGAAGATTCAAAGAGAGTGAGATGCCAGCTCCTTTCATTCAGTCAGTAGCTTCAATCATTTCTTTACGTTTTTCAATGGCAAAAATCAATGAATATTGTAAATGCACAAACAGTAATTTCTCCGCATTGCAAGGTGCAATTCTGAAATTTTTTGCTTTTTCCTGCTCCTCTTAGCATGATAAAGAAGATTCAAAGAGAGTGAGATGCCAGCTCCTTTCATTCAGTCAGTAGCTTCAATCATTTCTGGACGTTTTTCAATGGCAAAAATCAATGAATATTGTAAATGCACAAACAGTAATTTCTCCGCATTGCAAGGTGAAATTCTGAAATTTTTTGCTTTTTCCTGCTCCTCTTAGCATGATAAAGAAGATTCAAAGAGAGTGAGATGCCAGATCCTTTCCTTCAGTCAGTAGCTTCAATCATTTCTGGTATATGAATAACATGATGTTTTTCAATGGCAAAAATCAATGAATTTTGTAAATGCACAAACAGTAATTTCTCCGCATTGCAAGGCGCAATTCTGAAATTTTTTGCTTTTTCCTGCTCCTCTTAGCATGATAAAGAAGATTCAAAGAGAGTGAGATGCCAGCTCCTTTCATTCAGTCAGTAGCTTCAATCATTTCTGGACATTTTTCAATGGCAAAAATCAATGAATATTGTAAATGCACAAACAGTAATTTCTCCGCATTGCAAGGTGCAATTCTGAAATTTTTTGCTTTTTCCTGCTCCTCTTAGCATGATAAAGAAGATTCAAAGAGAGTGAGATGCCAGCTCCTTTCATTCAGTCAGTAGCTTCAATCATTTCTGGACGTTTTTCAATGGCAAAAATCAATGAATATTGTAAATGCACAAACAGTAATTTCTCCGCATTGCAAGGTGCAATTCTGAAATTTTTTGCTTTTTCCTGCTCCTCTTAGCATGATAAAGAAGATTCAAAGAGAGTGAGATGCCAGCTCCTTTCATTCAGTCAGTAGCTTCAATCATTTCTGGACGTTTTTCAATGGCAAAAATCAATGAATATTGTAAATGCACAAACAGTAATTTCTCCGCATTGCAATGTGCAATTCTGAAATTTTTTGCTTTTTCCTGCTCCTCTTAGCATGATAAAGAAGATTCAAAGAGAGTGAGATGCCAGCTCCTTTCATTCAGTCAGTAGCTTCAAACATTTCTGGTACATGAATAACATGATGTTTTTCAATGGCAAAAATCAATGAATATTGTAAATGCACAAACAGTAATTTCTCCGCATTGCAAGGTGCAATTCTGAAATTTTTTGCTTTTTCCTGCTCCTCTTAGCATGATAAAGAAGATTCAAAGAGAGTGAGATGCCAGCTCCTTTCGTTCAGTCAGTAGCTTCAATCATTTCTGGACGTTTTTCAATGGCAAAAATCATTGAATATTATAAATGCACAAACAGTAATTTCTCCGCATTGCAAGGTGCAATTCTGAAATTTTTTACTTTTTCCTGCTCCTCTTAGCATGATAAAGAAGATTCAAAGAGAGTGAGATGCCAGCTCCTTTCATTCAGTCAGTAGCTTCAATCATTTCTGGAATATGAATAACATGATGTTTTTCAATGGCAAAAATCAATGAATATTGTAAATGCACAAACAGTAATTTCTCCGCATTGCAAGGTGCAATTCTGAAATTTTTTGCTTTTTCCTGCTCCTCTTAGCATGATAAAGAAGATTCAAAGAGAGTGAGATGCCAGCTCCTTTCATTCAGTCAGTAGCTTCAATCATTTCTGGACGTTTTTCAATGGCAAAAATCAATGAATATTGTAAATGCACAAACAGTAATTTCTCCGCATTGCAAGGTGCAATTCTGAAATTTTTTGCTTTTTCCTGCTCCTCTTAGCATGATAAACAAAATTCAATGAGAGTGAGATGCCAGCTCCTTTCATTCAGTCAGTAGCTTTAATCATTTCTGGACGTTTTTCAATGGCAAAAATCATTGAATATTGTAAATGCACAAACAGTAATTTCTCCGCATTGCAAGGTGCAATTCTGAAATTTTTTACTTTTTCCTGCTCCTCTTAGCATGATAAAGAAGATTCAAAGAGAGTGAGATGCCAGCTCCTTTCATTCAGTCAGTAGCTTCAATCATTTCTGGTATATGAGTAACATGATGTTTTTCAATCGCAAAAATCAATGAATATTGTAAATGCACAAACAGTAATTTCTCCGCATTGCAAGGTGCAATTCTGAAATTTTTTGCTTTTTCCTGCTCCTCTTAGCATGATAAAGAAGATTCAAAGAGAGTGAGATGCCAGCTCCTTTCATTCAGTCAGTAGCTTCAATCATTTCTGGACGTTTTTCAATGGCAAAAATCAATGAATATTGTAAATGCACAAACAGTAATTTCTCCGCATTGCAAGGTGCAATTCTGAAATTTTTTGCTTTTTCCTGCTCCTCTAAGCATGATAAAGAAGATTCAAAGAGAGTGAGATGCCAGATCCTTTCCTTCAGTCAGTAGCTTCAATCATTTCTGGTATATGAATAACATGATGTTTTTCAATGGCAAAAATCAATGAATTTTGTAAATGCACAAACAGTAATTTCTCCGCATTGCAAGGCACAATTCTGAAATTTTTTGATTTTTCCTGCTCCTCTTAGCATGATAAAGAAGATTCAAAGAGAGTGAGATGCCAGCTCCTTTCATTCAGTCAGTAGCTTCAATCATTTCTGGACATTTTTCAATGGCAAAAATCAATGAATATTGTAAATGCACAAACAGTAATTTCTCCGCATTGCAAGGTGCAATTCTGAAATTTTTTGCTTTTTCCTGCTCCTCTTAGCATGATAAAGAAGATTCAAAGAGAGTGAGATGCCAGCTCCTTTCATTCAGTCAGTAGCTTCAATCATTTCTGGACGTTTTTCAATGGCAAAAATCAATGAATATTGTAAATGCACAAACAGTAATTTCTCCGCATTGCAAGGTGCAATTCTGAAATTTTTTGCTTTTTCCTGCTCCTCTTAGCATGATAAAGAAGATTCAAAGAGAGTGAGATGCCAGCTCCTTTCATTCAGTCAGTACCTTCAATCATTTCTGGACGTTTTTCAATGGCAAAAATCAATGAATATTGTAAATGCACAAACAGTAATTTCTCCGCATTGCAAGGTGCAATTCTGAAATTTTTTGCTTTTTCCTGCTCCTCTTAGCATGATAAAGAAGATTCAAAGAGAGTGAGATGCCAGCTCCTTTCATTCAGTCAGTAGCTTCAATCATTTCTGGACGTTTTTCAATGGCAAAAATCAATGAATATTGTAAATGCACAAACTGTAATTTCTCCGCATTGCAAGGTGCAATTCTGAAATTTTTTGCTTTTTCCTGCTCCTCTTAGCATGATAAAGAAGATTCAAAGAGAGTGAGATGCCAGCTCCTTTCATTCAGTCAGTAGCTTCAATCATTTCTGGTATATGAATAACATGATGTTTTTCAATAGCAAAAATCAATGAATATTGTAAATGCACAAACAGTAATTTCTCCGCATTGCAAGGTGCAATTCTGAAATTTTTTGCTTTTTCCTGCTCCTCTTAGCATGATAAAGAAGATTCAAAGAGAGTGAGATGCCAGCTCCTTTCATTCAGTCAGTAGCTTCAATCATTTCTGGACGTTTTTCAATGGCAAAAATCAATGAATATTGTAAATGCACAAACAGTAATTTCTCCGCATTGCAAGGTGCAATTCTGAAATTTTTTACTTTTTCCTGCTCCTCTTAGCATGATAAAGAAGATTCAAAGAGAGTGAGATGCCAGCTCCTTTCATTCAGTCAGTAGCTTCAATCATTTCTGGTATATGAATAACATGATGTTTTTCAATCGCAAAAATCAATGAATATTGTAAATGCACAAACAGTAATTTCTCCGCATTGCAAGGTGCAATTCTGAAATTTTTTGCTTTTTCCTGCTCCTCTTAGCATGATAAAGAAGGTTCAAAGAGAGTGAGATGCCAGCTCCTTTCATTCAGTCAGTAGCTTCAATCATTTCTGGACGTTTTTCAATGGCAAAAATCAATGAATATTGTAAATGCACAAACAGAAATTTCTCCGCATTGCAAGGTGCAATTCTGAAATTCTTTGCTTTTTCCTGCTCCTCTAAGCATGATAAAGAAGATTCAAAGAGAGTGAGATGCCAGATCCTTTCCTTCAGTCAGTAGCTTCAATCATTTCTGGTATATGAATAACATGATGTTTTTCAATGGCAAAAATCAATGAATTTTGTAAATGCACAAACAGTAATTTCTCCGCATTGCAAGGCGCAATTCTGAAATTTTTTACTTTTTCCTGCTCCTCTTAGCATGATAAAGAAGATTCAAAGAGAGTGAGATGCCAGCTCCTTTCATTCAGTCAGTAGCTTCAATCATTTCTGGTATATGAATAACATGATGTTTTTCAATGGCAAAAATCAATGAATTTTGTAAATGCACAAACAGTAATTTCTCCGCATTGCAAGGCACAATTCTGAAATTTTTTGCTTTTTCCTGCTCCTCTTAGCATGATAAAGAAGATTCAAAGAGAGTGAGATGCCAGCTCCTTTCATTCAGTCAGTAGCTTCAATCATTTCTGGACATTTTTCAATGGCAAAAATCAATGAATATTGTAAATGCACAAACAGTAATTTCTCCGCATTGCAAGGTGCAATTCTGAAATTTTTTGCTTTTTCCTGCTCCTCTTAGCATGATAAAGAAGATTCAAAGAGAGTGAGATGCCAGCTCCTTTCATTCAGTCAGTAGCTTCAATCATTTCTGGACGTTTTTCAATGGCAAAAATCAATGAATATTGTAAATGCACAAACAGTAATTTCTCCGCATTGCAAGGTGCAATTCTGAAATTTTTTGCTTTTTCCTGCTCCTCTTAGCATGATAAAGAAGATTCAAAGAGAGTGAGATGCCAGCTCCTTTCATTCAGTCAGTACCTTCAATCATTTCTGGACGTTTTTCAATGGCAAAAATCAATGAATATTGTAAATGCACAAACAGTAATTTCTCCGCATTGCAAGGTGCAATTCTGAAATTTTTTGCTTTTTCCTGCTCCTCTTAGCATGATAAAGAAGATTCAAAGAGAGTGAGATGCCAGCTCCTTTCATTCAGTCAGTAGCTTCAATCATTTCTGGACGTTTTTCAATGGCAAAAATCAATGAATATTGTAAATGCACAAACTGTAATTTCTCCGCATTGCAAGGTGCAATTCTGAAATTTTTTGCTTTTTCCTGCTCCTCTTAGCATGATAAAGAAGATTCAAAGAGAGTGAGATGCCAGCTCCTTTCATTCAGTCAGTAGCTTCAATCATTTCTGGTATATGAATAACATGATGTTTTTCAATAGCAAAAATCAATGAATATTGTAAATGCACAAACAGTAATTTCTCCGCATTGCAAGGTGCAATTCTGAAATTTTTTGCTTTTTCCTGCTCCTCTTAGCATGATAAAGAAGATTCAAAGAGAGTGAGATGCCAGCTCCTTTCATTCAGTCAGTAGCTTCAATCATTTCTGGACGTTTTTCAATGGCAAAAATCAATGAATATTGTAAATGCACAAACAGTAATTTCTCCGCATTGCAAGGTGCAATTCTGAAATTTTTTACTTTTTCCTGCTCCTCTTAGCATGATAAAGAAGATTCAAAGAGAGTGAGATGCCAGCTCCTTTCATTCAGTCAGTAGCTTCAATCATTTCTGGTATATGAATAACATGATGTTTTTCAATCGCAAAAATCAATGAATATTGTAAATGCACAAACAGTAATTTCTCCGCATTGCAAGGTGCAATTCTGAAATTTTTTGCTTTTTCCTGCTCCTCTTAGCATGATAAAGAAGATTCAAAGAGAGTGAGATGCCAGCTCCTTTCATTCAGTCAGTAGCTTCAATCATTTCTGGACGTTTTTCAATGGCAAAAATCAATGAATATTGTAAATGCACAAACAGTAATTTCTCCGCATTGCAAGGTGCAATTCTGAAATTCTTTGCTTTTTCCTGCTCCTCTAAGCATGATAAAGAAGATTCAAAGAGAGTGAGATGCCAGATCCTTTCCTTCAGTCAGTAGCTTCAATCATTTCTGGTATATGAATAACATGATGTTTTTCAATGGCAAAAATCAATGAATTTTGTAAATGCACAAACAGTAATTTCTCCGCATTGCAAGGCGCAATTCTGAAATTTTTTACTTTTTCCTGCTCCTCTTAGCATGATAAAGAAGATTCAAAGAGAGTGAGATGCCAGCTCCTTTCATTCAGTCAGTAGCTTCAATCATTTCTGGTATATGAATAACATGATGTTTTTCAATGGCAAAAATCAATGAATATTGTAAATGCACAAACAGTAATTTCTCCGCATTGCAAGGTGCAATTCTGAAATTTTTTGCTTTTTCCTGCTCCTCTTAGCATGATAAAGAAGATTCAAAGAGAGTGAGATGCCAGCTCCTTTCATTCAGTCAGTAGCTTCAATCATTTCTGGACGTTTTTCAATGGCAAAAATCAATGAATATTGTAAATGCACAAAGAGTAATTTCTCCGCATTGCAAGGTGCAATTCTGAAATTTTTTGCTTTTTCCTGCTCCTCTTAGCATGATAAAGAAGATTCAAAGAGAGTGAGATGCCAGCTCCTTTCATTCAGTCAGTAGCTTTAATCATTTCTGGACGTTTTTCAATGGCAAAAATCATTGAATATTGTAAATGCACAATCAGTAATTTCTCCGCATTGCAAGGTGCAATTCTGAAATTTTTTACTTTTTCCTGCTCCTCTTAGCATGATAAAGAAGATTCAAAGAGAGTGAGATGCCAGCTCCTTTCATTCAGTCAGTAGCTTCAATCATTTCTGGTATATGAATAACATGATGTTTTTCAATCGCAAAAATCAATGAATATTGTAAATGCACAAACAGTAATTTCTCCGCATTGCAAGGTGCAATTCTGAAATTTTTTGCTTGTTCCTGCTCCTCTTAGCATGATAAAGAAGATTCAAAGAGAGTGAGATGCCAGCTCCTTTCATTCAGTCAGTAGCTTCAATCATTTCTGGACGTTTTTCAATGGCAAAAACCAATGAATATTGTAAATGCACAAACAGTAATTTCTCCGCATTGCAAGGTGCAATTCTGAAACTTTTTGCTTTTTCCTGCTCCTCTTAGCATGATAAAGAAGATTCAAAGAGAGTGAGATGCCAGATCCTTTCCTTCAGTCAGTAGCTTCAATCATTTCTGGTATATGAATAACATGATGTTTTTCAATGGCAAAAATCAATGAATTTTGTAAATGCACAAACAGTAATTTCTCCGCATTGCAAGGCGCAATTCTGAAATTTTTTGCTTTTTCCTGCTCCTCTTAGCATGATAAAGAAGATTCAAAGAGAGTGAGATGCCAGCTCCTTTCATTCAGTCAGTAGCTTCAATCATTTCTGGACATTTTTCAATGGCAAAAATCAATGAATATTGTAAATGCACAAACAGTAATTTCTCCGCATTGCAAGGTGCAATTCTGAAATTTTTTGCTTTTTCCTGCTCCTCTTAGCATGATAAAGAAGATTCAAAGAGAGTGAGATGCCAGCTCCTTTCATTCAGTCAGTAGCTTCAATCATTTCTGGACGTTTTTCAATGGCAAAAATCAATGAATATTGTAAATGCACAAACAGTAATTTCTCCGCATTGCAATGTGCAATTCTGAAATTTTTTGCTTTTTCCTGCTCCTCTTAGCATGATAAAGAAGATTCAAAGAGAGTGAGATGCCAGCTCCTTTCATTCAGTCAGTAGCTTCAATCATTTCTGGACGTTTTTCAATGGCAAAAATCAATGAATATTGTAAATGCACAAACAGTAATTTCTCCGCATTGCAAGGTGCAATTCTGAAATTTTTTGCTTTTTCCTGCTCCTCTTAGCATGATAAAGAAGATTCAAAGAGAGTGAGATGCCAGATCCTTTCCTTCAGTCAGTAGCTTCAATCATTTCTGGTATATGAATAACATGATGTTTTTCAATGGCAAAAATCAATGAATTTTGTAAATGCACAAACAGTAATTTCTCCGCATTGCAAGGCGCAATTCTGAAAGTTTTTGCTTTTTCCTGCTCCTCTTAGCATGATAAAGAAGATTCAAAGAGAGTGAGATGCCAGCTCCTTTCATTCAGTCAGTAGCTTCAATCATTTCTGGACATTTTTCAATGGCAAAAATCAATGAATATTGTAAATGCACAAACAGTAATTTCTCCGCATTGCAAGGTGCAATTCTGAAATTTTTTGCTTTTTCCTGCTCCTCTTAGCATGATAAAGAAGATTCAAAGAGAGTGAGATGCCAGCTCCTTTCATTCAGTCAGTAGCTTCAATCATTTCTGGACGTTTTTCAATGGCAAAAATCAATGAATATTGTAAATGCACAAACAGTAATTTCTCCGCATTGCAAGGTGCAATTCTGAAATTTTTTGCTTTTTCCTGCTCCTCTTAGCATGATAAAGAAGATTCAAAGAGAGTGAGATGCCAGCTCCTTTCATTCAGTCAGTAGCTTCAATCATTTCTGGACGTTTTTCAATGGCAAAAATCAATGAATATAGTAAATGCACAAACAGTAATTTCTCCGCATTGCAATGTGCAATTCTGAAATTTTTTGCTTTTTCCTGCTCCTCTTAGCATGATAAAGAAGATTCAAAGAGAGTGAGATGCCAGCTCCTTTCATTCAGTCAGTAGCTTCAAACATTTCTGGTACATGAATAACATGATGTTTTTCAATGGCAAAAATCAATGAATATTGTAAATGCACAAACAGTAATTTCTCCGCATTGCAAGGTGCAATTCTGAAATTTTTTGCTTTTTCCTGCTCCTCTTAGCATGATAAAGAAGATTCAAAGAGAGTGAGATGCCAGCTCCTTTCGTTCAGTCAGTAGCTTCAATCATTTCTGGACGTTTTTCAATGGCAAAAATCATTGAATATTATAAATGCACAAACAGTAATTTCTCCGCATTGCAAGGTGCAATTCTGAAATTTTTTACTTTTTCCTGCTCCTCTTAGCATGATAAAGAAGATTCAAAGAGAGTGAGATGCCAGCTCCTTTCATTCAGTCAGTAGCTTCAATCATTTCTGGTATATGAATAACATGATGTTTTTCAATGGCAAAAATCAATGAATATTGTAAATGCACAAACAGTAATTTCTCCGCATTGCAAGGTGCAATTCTGAAATTTTTTGCTTTTTCCTGCTCCTCTTAGCATGATAAAGAAGATTCAAAGAGAGTGAGATGCCAGCTCCTTTCATTCAGTCAGTAGCTTCAATCATTTCTGGACGTTTTTCAATGGCAAAAATCAATGAATATTGTAAATGCACAAACAGTAATTTCTCCGCATTGCAAGGTGCAATTCTGAAATTTTTTGCTTTTTCCTGCTCCTCTTAGCATGATAAACAAGATTCAAAGAGAGTGAGATGCCAGCTCCTTTCATTCAGTCAGTAGCTTCAATCATTTCTGGACGTTTTTCAATGGCAAAAATCATTGAATATTGTAAATGCACAAACAGTAATTTCTCCGCATTGCAAGGTGCAATTCTGAAATTTTTTACTTTTTCCTGCTCCTCTTAGCATGATAAAGAAGATTCAAAGAGAGTGAGATGCCAGCTCCTTTCATTCAGTCAGTAGCTTCAATCATTTCTGGTATATGAATAACATGATGTTTTTCAATCGCAAAAATTAATGAATATTGTAAATGCACAAACAGTAATTTCTCCGCACTGCAAGGTGCAATTCTGAAATTTTTTGCTTTTTCCTGCTCCTCTTAGCATGATAAAGAAGATTCAAAGAGAGTGAGATGCCAGCTCCTTTCATTCAGTCAGTACCTTCAATCATTTCTGGACGTTTTTCAATGGCAAAAATCAATGAATATTGTAAATGCACAAACAGTAATTTCTCCGCATTGCAAGGTGCAATTCTGAAATTTTTTGCTTTTTCCTGCTCCTCTTAGCATGATAAAGAAGATTCAAAGAGAGTGAGATGCCAGCTCCTTTCATTCAGTCAGTAGCTTCAATCATTTCTGGACGTTTTTCAATGGCAAAAATCAATGAATATTGTAAATGCACAAACTGTAATTTCTCCGCATTGCAAGGTGCAATTCTGAAATTTTTTGCTTTTTCCTGCTCCTCTTAGCATGATAAAGAAGATTCAAAGAGAGTGAGATGCCAGCTCCTTTCATTCAGTCAGTAGCTTCAATCATTTCTGGTATATGAATAACATGATGTTTTTCAATCGCAAAAATCAATGAATATTGTAAATGCACAAACAGTAATTTCTCCGCATTGCAAGGTGCAATTCTGAATTTTTTTGCTTTTTCCTGCTCCTCTTAGCATGATAAAGAAGATTCAAAGAGAGTGAGATGCCAGCTCCTTTCATTCAGTCAGTAGCTTCAATCATTTCTGGACGTTTTTCAATGGCAAAAATCAATGAATATTGTAAATGCACAAACAGTAATTTCTCCGCATTGCAAGGTGCAATTCTGAAATTCTTTGCTTTTTCCTGCTCCTCTAAGCATGATAAAGAAGATTCAAAGAGAGTGAGATGCCAGCTCCTTTCATTCAGTCAGTAGCTTCAATCATTTCTGGTATATGAATAACATGATGTTTTTCAATCGCAAAAATCAATGAATATTGTAAATGCACAAACAGTAATTTCTCCGCATTGCAAGGTGCAATTCTGAAATTTTTTGCTTTTTCCTGCTCCTCTTAGCATGATAAAGAAGATTCAAAGAGAGTGAGATGCCAGCTCCTTTCATTCAGTCAGTAGCTTCAATCATTTCTGGACATTTTTCAATGGCAAAAATCAATGAATATTGTAAATGCACAAACAGTAATTTCTCCGCATTGCAAGGTGCAATTCTGAAATTTTTTGCTTTTTCCTGCTCCTCTTAGCATGATAAAGAAGATTCAAAGAGAGTGAGATGCCAGCTCCTTTCATTCAGTCAGTAGCTTCAATCATTTCTGGACGTTTTTCAATGGCAAAAATCAATGAATATTGTAAATGCACAAACAGTAATTTCTCCGCATTGCAAGGTGCAATTCTGAAATTTTTTGCTTTTTCCTGCTCCTCTTAGCATGATAAAGAAGATTCAAAGAGAGTGAGATGCCAGCTCCTTTCATTCAGTCAGTAGCTTCAATCATTTCTGGACGTTTTTCAATGGCAAAAATCAATGAATATAGTAAATGCACAAACAGTAATTTCTCCGCATTGCAATGTGCAATTCTGAAATTTTTTGCTTTTTCCTGCTCCTCTTAGCATGATAAAGAAGATTCAAAGAGAGTGAGATGCCAGCTCCTTTCATTCAGTCAGTAGCTTCAAACATTTCTGGTACATGAATAACATGATGTTTTTCAATGGCAAAAATCAATGAATATTGTAAATGCACAAACAGTAATTTCTCCGCATTGCAAGGTGCAATTCTGAAATTTTTTGCTTTTTCCTGCTCCTCTTAGCATGATAAAGAAGATTCAAAGAGAGTGAGATGCCAGCTCCTTTCGTTCAGTCAGTAGCTTCAATCATTTCTGGACGTTTTTCAATGGCAAAAATCATTGAATATTATAAATGCACAAACAGTAATTTCTCCGCATTGCAAGGTGCAATTCTGAAATTTTTTACTTTTTCCTGCTCCTCTTAGCATGATAAAGAAGATTCAAAGAGAGTGAGATGCCAGCTCCTTTCATTCAGTCAGTAGCTTCAATCATTTCTGGTATATGAATAACATGATGTTTTTCAATGGCAAAAATCAATGAATATTGTAAATGCACAAACAGTAATTTCTCCGCATTGCAAGGTGCAATTCTGAAATTTTTTGCTTTTTCCTGCTCCTCTTAGCATGATAAAGAAGATTCAAAGAGAGTGAGATGCCAGCTCCTTTCATTCAGTCAGTAGCTTCAATCATTTCTGGACGTTTTTCAATGGCAAAAATCAATGAATATTGTAAATGCACAAACAGTAATTTCTCCGCATTGCAAGGTGCAATTCTGAAATTTTTTGCTTTTTCCTGCTCCTCTTAGCATGATAAACAAGATTCAAAGAGAGTGAGATGCCAGCTCCTTTCATTCAGTCAGTAGCTTCAATCATTTCTGGACGTTTTTCAATGGCAAAAATCATTGAATATTGTAAATGCACAAACAGTAATTTCTCCGCATTGCAAGGTGCAATTCTGAAATTTTTTACTTTTTCCTGCTCCTCTTAGCATGATAAAGAAGATTCAAAGAGAGTGAGATGCCAGCTCCTTTCATTCAGTCAGTAGCTTCAATCATTTCTGGTATATGAATAACATGATGTTTTTCAATCGCAAAAATTAATGAATATTGTAAATGCACAAACAGTAATTTCTCCGCACTGCAAGGTGCAATTCTGAAATTTTTTGCTTTTTCCTGCTCCTCTTAGCATGATAAAGAAGATTCAAAGAGAGTGAGATGCCAGCTCCTTTCATTCAGTCAGTACCTTCAATCATTTCTGGACGTTTTACAATGGCAAAAATCAATGAATATTGTAAATGCACAAACAGTAATTTCTCCGCATTGCAAGGTGCAATTCTGAAATTTTTTGCTTTTTCCTGCTCCTCTTAGCATGATAAAGAAGATTCAAAGAGAGTGAGATGCCAGCTCCTTTCATTCAGTCAGTAGCTTCAATCATTTCTGGACGTTTTTCAATGGCAAAAATCAATGAATATTGTAAATGCACAAACTGTAATTTCTCCGCATTGCAAGGTGCAATTCTGAAATTTTTTGCTTTTTCCTGCTCCTCTTAGCATGATAAAGAAGATTCAAAGAGAGTGAGATGCCAGCTCCTTTCATTCAGTCAGTAGCTTCAATCATTTCTGGTATATGAATAACATGATGTTTTTCAATAGCAAAAATCAATGAATATTGTAAATGCACAAACAGTAATTTCTCCGCATTGCAAGGTGCAATTCTGAAATTTTTTGCTTTTTCCTGCTCCTCTTAGCATGATAAAGAAGATTCAAAGAGAGTGAGATGCCAGCTCCTTTCATTCAGTCAGTAGCTTCAATCATTTCTGGACGTTTTTCAATGGCAAAAATCAATGAATATTGTAAATGCACAAACAGTAATTTCTCCGCATTGCAAGGTGCAATTCTGAAATTTTTTACTTTTTCCTGCTCCTCTTAGCATGATAAAGAAGATTCAAAGAGAGTGAGATGCCAGCTCCTTTCATTCAGTCAGTAGCTTCAATCATTTCTGGTATATGAATAACATGATGTTTTTCAATCGCAAAAATCAATGAATATTGTAAATGCACAAACAGTAATTTCTCCGCATTGCAAGGTGCAATTCTGAATTTTTTTGCTTTTTCCTGCTCCTCTTAGCATGATAAAGAAGATTCAAAGAGAGTGAGATGCCAGCTCCTTTCATTCAGTCAGTAGCTTCAATCATTTCTGGACGTTTTTCAATGGCAAAAATCAATGAATATTGTAAATGCACAAACAGTAATTTCTCCGCATTGCAAGGTGCAATTCTGAAATTCTTTGCTTTTTCCTGCTCCTCTAAGCATGATAAAGAAGATTCAAAGAGAGTGAGATGCCAGCTCCTTTCATTCAGTCAGTAGCTTCAATCATTTCTGGTATATGAATAACATGATGTTTTTCAATCGCAAAAATCAATGAATATTGTAAATGCACAAACAGTAATTTCTCCGCATTGCAAGGTGCAATTCTGAAATTTTTTGCTTTTTCCTGCTCCTCTTAGCATGATAAAGAAGATTCAAAGAGAGTGAGATGCCAGCTCCTTTCATTCAGTCAGTACCTTCAATCATTTCTGGACGTTTTTCAATGGCAAAAATTAATGAATATTGTAAATGCACAAACAGTAATTTCTCCGCATTGCAAGGTGCAATTCTGAAATTTTTTGCTTTTTCCTGCTCCTCTTAGCATGATAAAGAAGATTCAAAGAGAGTGAGATGCCAGCTCCTTTCATTCAGTCAGTAGCTTCAATCATTTCTGGTATATGAATAACATGATGTTTTTCAATCGCAAAAATCAATGAATATTGTAAATGCACAAACAGTAATTTCTCCGCATTGCAAGGTGCAATTCTGAATTTTTTTGCTTTTTCCTGCTCCTCTTAGCATGATAAAGAAGATTCAAAGAGAGTGAGATGCCAGCTCCTTTCATTCAGTCAGTAGCTTCAATCATTTCTGGACGTTTTTCAATGGCAAAAATCAATGAATATTGTAAATGCACAAACAGTAATTTCTCCGCATTGCAAGGTGCAATTCTGAAATTCTTTGCTTTTTCCTGCTCCTCTAAGCATGATAAAGAAGATTCAAAGAGAGTGAGATGCCAGCTCCTTTCATTCAGTCAGTAGCTTCAATCATTTCTGGTATATGAATAACATGATGTTTTTCAATCGCAAAAATCAATGAATATTGTAAATGCACAAACAGTAATTTCTCCGCATTGCAAGGTGCAATTCTGAAATTTTTTGCTTTTTCCTGCTCCTCTTAGCATGATAAAGAAGATTCAAAGAGAGTGAGATGCCAGCTCCTTTCATTCAGTCAGTAGCTTCAATCATTTCTGGACATTTTTCAATGGCAAAAATCAATGAATATTGTAAATGCACAAACAGTAATTTCTCCGCATTGCAAGGTGCAATTCTGAAATTTTTTGCTTTTTCCTGCTCCTCTTAGCATGATAAAGAAGATTCAAAGAGAGTGAGATGCCAGCTCCTTTCATTCAGTCAGTAGCTTCAATCATTTCTGGACGTTTTTCAATGGCAAAAATCAATGAATATTGTAAATGCACAAACAGTAATTTCTCCGCATTGCAAGGTGCAATTCTGAAATTTTTTGCTTTTTCCTGCTCCTCTTAGCATGATAAAGAAGATTCAAAGAGAGTGAGATGCCAGCTCCTTTCATTCAGTCAGTAGCTTCAATCATTTCTGGACGTTTTTCAATGGCAAAAATCAATGAATATAGTAAATGCACAAACAGTAATTTCTCCGCATTGCAATGTGCAATTCTGAAATTTTTTGCTTTTTCCTGCTCCTCTTAGCATGATAAAGAAGATTCAAAGAGAGTGAGATGCCAGCTCCTTTCATTCAGTCAGTAGCTTCAAACATTTCTGGTACATGAATAACATGATGTTTTTCAATGGCAAAAATCAATGAATATTGTAAATGCACAAACAGTAATTTCTCCGCATTGCAAGGTGCAATTCTGAAATTTTTTGCTTTTTCCTGCTCCTCTTAGCATGATAAAGAAGATTCAAAGAGAGTGAGATGCCAGCTCCTTTCGTTCAGTCAGTAGCTTCAATCATTTCTGGACGTTTTTCAATGGCAAAAATCATTGAATATTATAAATGCACAAACAGTAATTTCTCCGCATTGCAAGGTGCAATTCTGAAATTTTTTACTTTTTCCTGCTCCTCTTAGCATGATAAAGAAGATTCAAAGAGAGTGAGATGCCAGCTCCTTTCATTCAGTCAGTAGCTTCAATCATTTCTGGTATATGAATAACATGATGTTTTTCAATGGCAAAAATCAATGAATATTGTAAATGCACAAACAGTAATTTCTCCGCATTGCAAGGTGCAATTCTGAAATTTTTTGCTTTTTCCTGCTCCTCTTAGCATGATAAAGAAGATTCAAAGAGAGTGAGATGCCAGCTCCTTTCATTCAGTCAGTAGCTTCAATCATTTCTGGACGTTTTTCAATGGCAAAAATCAATGAATATTGTAAATGCACAAACAGTAATTTCTCCGCATTGCAAGGTGCAATTCTGAAATTTTTTGCTTTTTCCTGCTCCTCTTAGCATGATAAACAAGATTCAAAGAGAGTGAGATGCCAGCTCCTTTCATTCAGTCAGTAGCTTCAATCATTTCTGGACGTTTTTCAATGGCAAAAATCATTGAATATTGTAAATGCACAAACAGTAATTTCTCCGCATTGCAAGGTGCAATTCTGAAATTTTTTACTTTTTCCTGCTCCTCTTAGCATGATAAAGAAGATTCAAAGAGAGTGAGATGCCAGCTCCTTTCATTCAGTCAGTAGCTTCAATCATTTCTGGTATATGAATAACATGATGTTTTTCAATCGCAAAAATTAATGAATATTGTAAATGCACAAACAGTAATTTCTCCGCACTGCAAGGTGCAATTCTGAAATTTTTTGCTTTTTCCTGCTCCTCTTAGCATGATAAAGAAGATTCAAAGAGAGTGAGATGCCAGCTCCTTTCATTCAGTCAGTACCTTCAATCATTTCTGGACGTTTTACAATGGCAAAAATCAATGAATATTGTAAATGCACAAACAGTAATTTCTCCGCATTGCAAGGTGCAATTCTGAAATTTTTTGCTTTTTCCTGCTCCTCTTAGCATGATAAAGAAGATTCAAAGAGAGTGAGATGCCAGCTCCTTTCATTCAGTCAGTAGCTTCAATCATTTCTGGACGTTTTTCAATGGCAAAAATCAATGAATATTGTAAATGCACAAACTGTAATTTCTCCGCATTGCAAGGTGCAATTCTGAAATTTTTTGCTTTTTCCTGCTCCTCTTAGCATGATAAAGAAGATTCAAAGAGAGTGAGATGCCAGCTCCTTTCATTCAGTCAGTAGCTTCAATCATTTCTGGTATATGAATAACATGATGTTTTTCAATAGCAAAAATCAATGAATATTGTAAATGCACAAACAGTAATTTCTCCGCATTGCAAGGTGCAATTCTGAAATTTTTTGCTTTTTCCTGCTCCTCTTAGCATGATAAAGAAGATTCAAAGAGAGTGAGATGCCAGCTCCTTTCATTCAGTCAGTAGCTTCAATCATTTCTGGACGTTTTTCAATGGCAAAAATCAATGAATATTGTAAATGCACAAACAGTAATTTCTCCGCATTGCAAGGTGCAATTCTGAAATTTTTTACTTTTTCCTGCTCCTCTTAGCATGATAAAGAAGATTCAAAGAGAGTGAGATGCCAGCTCCTTTCATTCAGTCAGTAGCTTCAATCATTTCTGGTATATGAATAACATGATGTTTTTCAATCGCAAAAATCAATGAATATTGTAAATGCACAAACAGTAATTTCTCCGCATTGCAAGGTGCAATTCTGAATTTTTTTGCTTTTTCCTGCTCCTCTTAGCATGATAAAGAAGATTCAAAGAGAGTGAGATGCCAGCTCCTTTCATTCAGTCAGTAGCTTCAATCATTTCTGGACGTTTTTCAATGGCAAAAATCAATGAATATTGTAAATGCACAAACAGTAATTTCTCCGCATTGCAAGGTGCAATTCTGAAATTCTTTGCTTTTTCCTGCTCCTCTAAGCATGATAAAGAAGATTCAAAGAGAGTGAGATGCCAGCTCCTTTCATTCAGTCAGTAGCTTCAATCATTTCTGGTATATGAATAACATGATGTTTTTCAATCGCAAAAATCAATGAATATTGTAAATGCACAAACAGTAATTTCTCCGCATTGCAAGGTGCAATTCTGAAATTTTTTGCTTTTTCCTGCTCCTCTTAGCATGATAAAGAAGATTCAAAGAGAGTGAGATGCCAGCTCCTTTCATTCAGTCAGTACCTTCAATCATTTCTGGACGTTTTTCAATGGCAAAAATTAATGAATATTGTAAATGCACAAACAGTAATTTCTCCGCATTGCAAGGTGCAATTCTGAAATTTTTTGCTTTTTCCTGCTCCTCTTAGCATGATAAAGAAGATTCAAAGAGAGTGAGATGCCAGCTCCTTTCATTCAGTCAGTAGCTTCAATCATTTCTGGACGTTTTTCAATGGCAAAAATCAATGAATATTGTAAATGCACAAACTGTAATTTCTCCGCATTGCAAGGTGCAATTCTGAAATTTTTTGCTTTTTCCTGCTCCTCTTAGCATGATAAAGAAGATTCAAAGAGAGTGAGATGCCAGCTCCTTTCATTCAGTCAGTAGCTTCAATCATTTCTGGTATATGAATAACATGATGTTTTTCAATAGCAAAAATCAATGAATATTGTAAATGCACAAACAGTAATTTCTCCGCATTGCAAGGTGCAATTCTGAAATTTTTTGCTTTTTCCTGCTCCTCTTAGCATGATAAAGAAGATTCAAAGAGAGTGAGATGCCAGCTCCTTTCATTCAGTCAGTAGCTTCAATCATTTCTGGACGTTTTTCAATGGCAAAAATCAATGAATATTGTAAATGCACAAACAGTAATTTCTCCGCATTGCAAGGTGCAATTCTGAAATTTTTTACTTTTTCCTGCTCCTCTTAGCATGATAAAGAAGATTCAAAGAGAGTGAGATGCCAGCTCCTTTCATTCAGTCAGTAGCTTCAATCATTTCTGGTATATGAATAACATGATGTTTTTCAATCGCAAAAATCAATGAATATTGTAAATGCACAAACAGTAATTTCTCCGCATTGCAAGGTGCAATTCTGAAATTTTTTGCTTTTTCCTGCTCCTCTTAGCATGATAAAGAAGATTCAAAGAGAGTGAGATGCCAGCTCCTTTCATTCAGTCAGTAGCTTCAATCATTTCTGGACGTTTTTCAATGGCAAAAATCAATGAATATTGTAAATGCACAAACAGTAATTTCTCCGCATTGCAAGGTGCAATTCTGAAATTTTTTACTTTTTCCTGCTCCTCTTAGCATGATAAAGAAGATTCAAAGAGAGTGAGATGCCAGCTCCTTTCATTCAGTCAGTAGCTTCAATCATTTCTGGTATATGAATAACATGATATTTTTCAATGGCAAAAATCAATGAATATTGTAAATGCAGAAACAGTAATTTCTCCGCATTGCAAGGTGCAATTCTGAAATTTTTTGCTTTTTCCTGCTCCTCTTAGCATGATAAAGAAGATTCAAAGAGAGTGAGATGCCAGCTCCTTTCATTCAGTCAGTAGCTTCAATCATTTCTGGACGTTTTTCAATGGCAAAAATCAATGAATATTGTAAATGCACAAACAGTAATTTCTCCGCATTGCAAGGTGCAATTCTGAAATTTTTTGCTTTTTCCTGCTCCTCTTAGCATGATAAAGAAGATTCAAAGAGAGTGAGATGCCAGCTCCTTTCATTCAGTCAGTAGCTTTAATCATTTCTGGACGTTTTTCAATGGCAAAAATCATTGAATATTGTAAATTCACAATCAGTAATTTCTCCGCATTGCAAGGTGCAATTCTGAAATTTTTTACTTTTTCCTGCTCCTCTTAGCATGATAAAGAAGATTCAAAGAGAGTGAGATGCCAGCTCCTTTCATTCAGTCAGTAGCTTCAATCATTTCTGGTATATGAATAACATGATGTTTTTCAATCGCAAAAATCAATGAATATTGTAAATGCACAAACAGTAATTTCTCCGCATTGCAAGGTGCAATTCTGAAATTTTTTGCTTTTTCCTGCTCCTCTTAGCATGATAAAGAAGATTCAAAGAGAGTGAGATGCCAGCTCCTTTCATTCAGTCAGTAGCTTCAATCATTTCTGGACGTTTTTCAATGGCAAAAACCAATGAATATTGTAAATGCACAAACAGTAATTTCTCCGCATTGCAAGGTGCAATTCTGAAACTTTTTGCTTTTTCCTGCTCCTCTTAGCATGATAAAGAAGATTCAAAGAGAGTGAGATGCCAGATCCTTTCCTTCAGTCAGTAGCTTCAATCATTTCTGGTATATGAATAACATGATGTTTTTCAATGGCAAAAATCAATGAATTTTGTAAATGCACAAACAGTAATTTCTCCGCATTGCAATTCGCAATTCTGAAATTTTTTGCGTTTTCCTGCTCCTCTTAGCATGATAAAGAAGATTCAAAGAGAGTGAGATGCCAGCTCCTTTCATTCAGTCAGTAGCTTCAATCATTTCTGGACATTTTTCAATGGCAAAAATCAATGAATATTGTAAATGCACAAACAGTAATTTCTCCGCATTGCAAGGCGCAATTCTGAAATTTTTTGCTTTTTCCTGCTCCTCTTAGCATGATAAAGAAGATTCAAAGAGAGTGAGATGCCAGCTCCTTTCATTCAGTCAGTAGCTTCAATCATTTCTGGACGTTTTTCAATGGCAAAAATCAATGAATATTGTAAATGCACAAACAGTAATTTCTCCGCATTGCAATGTGCAATTCTGAAATTTTTTGCTTTTTCCTGCTCCTCTTAGCATGATAAAGAAGATTCAAAGAGAGTGAGATGCCAGCTCCTTTCATTCAGTCAGTAGCTTCAATCATTTCTGGACGTTTTTCAATGGCAAAAATCAATGAATATTGTAAATGCACAAACAGTAATTTCTCCGCATTGCAAGGTGCAATTCTGAAATTTTTTGCTTTTTCCTGCTCCTCTTAGCATGATAAAGAAGATTCAAAGAGAGTGAGATGCCAGATCCTTTCCTTCAGTCAGTAGCTTCAATCATTTCTGGTATATGAATAACATGATGTTTTTCAATGGCAAAAATCAATGAATTTTGTAAATGCACAAACAGTAATTTCTCCGCATTGCAAGGCGCAATTCTGAAATTTTTTGCTTTTTCCTGCTCCTCTTAGCATGATAAAGAAGATTCAAAGAGAGTGAGATGCCAGCTCCTTTCATTCAGTCAGTAGCTTCAATCATTTCTGGACATTTTTCAATGGCAAAAATCAATGAATATTGTAAATGCACAAACAGTAATTTCTCCGCATTGCAAGGTGCAATTCTGAAATTTTTTGCTTTTTCCTGCTCCTCTTAGCATGATAAAGAAGATTCAAAGAGAGTGAGATGCCAGCTCCTTTCATTCAGTCAGTAGCTTCAATCATTTCTGGACGTTATTCAATGGCAAAAATCAATGAATATTGTAAATGCACAAACAGTAATTTCTCCGCATTGCAATGTGCAATTCTGAAATTTTTTGCTTTTTCCTGCTCCTCTTAGCATGATAAAGAAGATTCAAAGAGAGTGAGATGCCAGCTCCTTTCATTCAGTCAGTAGCTTCAAACATTTCTGGTACATGAATAACATGATGTTTTTCAATGGCAAAAATCAATGAATATTGTAAATGCACAAACAGTAATTTCTCCGCATTGCAAGGTGCAATTCTGAAATTTTTTGCTTTTTCCTGCTCCTCTTAGCATGATAAAGAAGATTCAAAGAGAGTGAGATGCCAGCTCCTTTCGTTCAGTCAGTAGCTTCAATCATTTCTGGACGTTTTTCAATGGCAAAAATCATTGAATATTAAAAATGCACAAACAGTAATTTCTCCGCATTGCAAGGTGCAATTCTGAAATTTTTTACTTTTTCCTGCTCCTCTTAGCATGATAAAGAAGATTCAAAGAGAGTGAGATGCCAGCTCCTTTCATTCAGTCAGTAGCTTCAATCATTTCTGGACGTTTTTCAATGGCAAAAATCATTGAATATTGTAAATGCACAAACAGTAATTTCTCCGCATTGCAAGGTGCAATTCTGAAATTTTTTACTTTTTCCTGCTCCTCTTAGCATGATAAAGAAGATTCAAAGAGAGTGAGATGCCAGCTCCTTTCATTCAGTCAGTAGCTTCAATCATTTCTGGTATATGAATAACATGATGTTTTTCAATCGCAAAAATCAATGAATATTGTAAATGCACAAACAGTAATTTCTCCGCATTGCAAGGTGCAATTCTGAAATTTTTTGCTTTTTCCTGCTCCTCTTAGCATGATAAAGAAGATTCAAAGAGAGTGAGATGCCAGCTCCTTTCATTCAGTCAGTACCTTCAATCATTTCTGGACGTTTTTCAATGGCAAAAATCAATGAATATTGTAAATGCACAAACAGTAATTTCTCCGCATTGCAAGGTGCAATTCTGAAATTTTTTGCTTTTTCCTGTTCCTCTTAGCATGATAAAGAAGATTCAAAGAGAGTGAGATGCCAGCTCCTTTCATTCAGTCAGTAGCTTCAATCATTTCTGGACGTTTTTCAATGGCAAAAATCAATGAATATTGTAAATGCACAAACAGTAATTTCTCCGCATTGCAAGGTGCAATACTGAAATTTTTTACTTTTTCCTGCTCCTCTTAGCATGATAAAGAAGATTCAAAGAGAGTGAGATGCCAGCTCCTTTCATTCAGTCAGTAGCTTCAATCATTTCTGGTATATGAATAACATGATGTTTTTCAATCGCAAAAATCAATGAATATTGTAAATGCACAAACAGTAATTTCTCCGCATTGCAAGGTGCAATTCTAAAATTTTTTGCTTTTTCCTGCTCCTCTTAGCATGATAAAGAAGATTCAAAGAGAGTGAGATGCCAGCTCCTTTCATTCAGTCAGTAGCTTCAATCATTTCTGGACGTTTTTCAATGGCAAAAATCAATGAATATTGTAAATGCACAAACAGTAATTTCTCCGCATTGCAAGGTGCAATTCTGAAATTCTTTGCTTTTTCCTGCTCCTCTAAGCATGATAAAGAAGATTCAAAGAGAGTGAGATGCCAGCTCCTTTCATTCAGTCAGTAGCTTCAATCATTTCTGGTATATGAATAACATGATGTTTTTCAATCGCAAAAATCAATGAATATTGTAAATGCACAAACAGTAATTTCTCCGCATTGCAAGGTGCAATTCTGAAATTTCATGCTTTTTCCTGCTCCTCTTAGCATGATAAAGAAGATTCAAAGAGAGTGAGATGCCAGCTCCTTTCATTCAGTCAGTACCTTCAATCATTTCTGGACGTTTTTCAATGGCAAAAATCAATGAATATTGTAAATGCACAAACAGTAATTTCTCCGCATTGCAAGGTGCAATTCTGAAATTTTTTGCTTTTTCCTGCTCCTCTTAGCATGATAAAGAAGATTCAAAGAGAGTGAGATGCCAGCTCCTTTCATTCAGTCAGTAGCTTCAATCATTTCTGGACGTTTTTCAATGGCAAAAATCAATGAATATTGTAAATGCACAAACTGTAATTTCTCCGCATTGCAAGGTGCAATTCTGAAATTTTTTGCTTTTTCCTGCTCCTCTTAGCATGATAAAGAAGATTCAAAGAGAGTGAGATGCCAGCTCCTTTCATTCAGTCAGTAGCTTCAATCATTTCTGGTATATGAATAACATGATGTTTTTCAATAGCAAAAATCAATGAATATTGTAAATGCACAAACAGTAATTTCTCCGCATTGCAAGGTGCAATTCTGAAATTTTTTGCTTTTTCCTGCTCCTCTTAGCATGATAAAGAAGATTCAAAGAGAGTGAGATGCCAGCTCCTTTCATTCAGTCAGTAGCTTCAATCATTTCTGGACGTTTTTCAATGGCAAAAATCAATGAATATTGTAAATGCACAAACAGTAATTTCTCCGCATTGCATTGTGCAATTCTGAAATTTTTTACTTTTTCCTGCTCCTCTTAGCATGATAAATAAGATTCAAAGAGAGTGAGATGCCAGCAACTTTCATTCAGTCAGTAGCTTCAATCATTTCTGGTATATGAATAACATGATGTTTTTCAATCGCAAAAATCAATGAATATTGTAAATGCACAAACAGTAATTTCTCCGCATTGCAAGGTGCAATTCTGAAATTTTTTGCTTTTTCCTGCTCCTCTTAGCATGATAAAGAAGATTCAAAGAGAGTGAGATGCCAGCTCCTTTCATTCAGTCAGTAGCTTCAATCATTTCTGGACATTTTTCAATGGCAAAAATCAATGAATATTGTAAATGCACAAACAGTAATTTCTCCGCATTGCAAGGTGCAATTCTGAAATTTTTTGCTTTTTCCTGCTCCTCTTAGCATGATAAAGAAGATTCAAATAGAGTGAGATGCCAGCTCCTTTCATTCAGTCAGTAGCTTCAATCATTTCTGGACGTTTTTCAATGGCAAAAATCAATGAATATTGTAAATGCACAAACAGTAATTTCTCCGCATTGCAAGGTGCAATTCTGAAATTTTTTGCTTTTTCCTGCTCCTCTTAGCATGATAAAGAAGATTCAAAGAGAGTGAGATGCCAGCTCCTTTCATTCAGTCAGTAGCTTCAATCATTTCTGGACGTTTTTCAATGGCAAAAATCAATGAATATTGTAAATGCACAAACAGTAATTTCTCCGCATTGCAATGTGCAATTCTGAAATTTTTTGCTTTTTCCTGCTCCTCTTAGCATGATAAAGAAGATTCAAAGAGAGTGAGATGCCAGCTCCTTTCATTCAGTCAGTAGCTTCAAACATTTCTGGTACATGAATAACATGATGTTTTTCAATGGCAAAAATCAATGAATATTGTAAATGCACAAACAGTAATTTCTCCGCATTGCAAGGTGCAATTCTGAAATTTTTTGATTTTTCCTGCTCCTCTTAGTATGATAAAGAAGATTCAAAGAGAGTGAGATGCCAGCTCCTTTCGTTCAGTCAGTAGCTTCAATCATTTCTGGACGTTTTTCAATGGCAAAAATCATTGAATATTATAAATGCACAAACAGTAATTTCTCCGCATTGCAAGGTGCAATTCTGAAATTTTTTACTTTTTCCTGCTCCTCTTAGCATGATAAAGAAGATTCAAAGAGAGTGAGATGCCAGCTCTTTTCATTCAGTCAGTAGCTTCAATCATTTCTGGTATATGAATAACATGATGTTTTTCAATGGCAAAAATCAATGAATATTGTAAATGCACAAACAGTAATTTCTCCGCATTGCAAGGTGCAATTCTGAAATTTTTTGCTTTTTCCTGCTCCTCTTAGCATGATAAAGAAGATTCAAAGAGAGTGAGATGCCAGCTCCTTTCATTCAGTCAGTAGCTTCAATCATTTCTGGACGTTTTTCAATGGCAAAAATCAATGAATATTGTAAATGCACAAACAGTAATTTCTCCGCATTGCAAGGTGCAATTCTGAAATTTTTTGCTTTTTCCTGCTCCTCTTAGCATGATAAACAAGATTCAAAGAGAGTGAGATGCCAGCTCCTTTCATTCAGTCAGTAGCTTCAATCATTTCTGGACGTTTTTCAATGGCAAAAATCATTGAATATTGTAAATGCACAAACAGTAATTTCTCCGCATTGCAAGGTGCAATTCTGAAATTTTTTACTTTTTCCTGCTCCTCTTAGCATGATAAAGAAGATTCAAAGAGAGTGAGATGCCAGCTCCTTTCATTCAGTCAGTAGCTTCAATCATTTCTGGTATATGAATAACATGATGTTTTTCAATCGCAAAAATCAATGAATATTGTAAATGCACAAACAGTAATTTCTCCGCATTGCAAGGTGCAATTCTGAAATTTTTTGCTTTTTCCTGCTCCTCTTAGCATGATAAAGAAGATTCAAAGAGAGTGAGAAGCCAGCTCCTTTCATTCAGTCAGTAGCTTCAATCATTTCTGGACGTTTTTCAATGGCAAAAATCAATGAATATTGTAAATGCACAAACAGTAATTTCTCCGCATTGCAAGGTGCAATTCTGAAATTTTTTGCTTTTTCCTGCTCCTCTAAGCATGATAAAGAAGATTCAAAGAGAGTGAGATGCCAGATCCTTTCCTTCAGTCAGTAGCTTCAATCATTTCTGGTATATGAATAACATGATGTTTTTCAATGGCAAAAATCAATGAATTTTGTAAATGCACAAACAGTAATTTCTCCGCATTGCAAGGCGCAATTCTGAAATTTTTTGCTTTTTCCTGCTCCTCTTAGCATGATAAAGAAGATTCAAAGAGAGTGAGATGCCAGCTCCTTTCGTTCAGTCAGTAGCTTCAATCATTTCTGGACATTTTTCAATGGCAAAAATCAATGAATATTGTAAATGCACAAACAGTAATTTCTCCGCATTGCAAGGTGCAATTCTGAAATTTTTTGCTTTTTCCTGCTCCTCTTAGCATGATAAAGAAGATTCAAAGAGAGTGAGATGCCAGCTCCTTTCATTCAGTCAGTAGCTTCAATCATTTCTGGACGTTTTTCAATGGCAAAAATCAATGAATATTGTAAATGCACAAACAGTAATTTCTCCGCATTGCAAGGTGCAATTCTGAAATTTTTTGCTTTTTCCTGCTCCTCTTAGCATGATAAAGAAGATTCAAAGAGAGTGAGATGCCAGCTCCTTTCATTCAGTCAGTACCTTCAATTATTTCTGGACCTTTTTCAATGGCAAAAATCAATGAATATTGTAAATGCACAAACAGTAATTTCTCCGCATTGCAAGGTGCAATTCTGAAATTTTTTGCTTTTTCCTGCTCCTCTTAGCATGATAAAGAAGATTCAAAGAGAGTGAGATGCCAGCTCCTTTCATTCAGTCAGTAGCTTCAATCATTTCTGGACGTTTTTCAATGGCAAAAATCAATGAATATTGTAAATGCACAAACTGTAATTTCTCCGCATTGCAAGGTGCAATTCTGAAATTTTTTGCTTTTTCCTGCTCCTCTTAGCATGATAAAGAAGATTCAAAGAGAGTGAGATGCCAGCTCCTTTCATTCAGTCAGTAGCTTCAATCATTTCTGGTATATGAATAACATGATGTTTTTCAATAGCAATAATCAATGAATATTGTAAATGCACAAACAGTAATTTCTCCGCATTGCAAGGTGCAATTCTGAAATTTTTTGCTTTTTCCTGCTCCTCTTAGCATGATAAAGAAGATTCAAAGAGAGTGAGATGCCAGCTCCTTTCATTCAGTCAGTAGCTTCAATCATTTCTGGACGTTTTTCAATGGCAAAAATCAATGAATATTGTAAATGCACAAACAGTAATTTCTCCGCATTGCAAGGTGCAATTCTGAAATTTTTTACTTTTTCCTGCTCCTCTTAGCATGATAAAGAAGATTCAAAGAGAGTGAGATGCCAGCTCCTTTCATTCAGTCAGTAGCTTCAATCATTTCTGGTATATGAATAACATGATGTTTTTCAATCGCAAAAATCAATGAATATTGTAAATGCACAAACAGTAATTTCTCCGCATTGCAAGGTGCAATTCTGAAATTTTTTGCTTTTTCCTGCTCCTCTTAGCATGATAAAGAAGATTCAAAGAGAGTGAGATGCCAGCTCCTTTCATTCAGTCAGTAGCTTCAATCATTTCTGGACGTTTTTCAATGGCAAAAATCAATGAATATTGTAAATGCACAAACAGTAATTTCTCCGCATTGCAAGGTGCAATTCTGAAATTTTTTGCTTTTTCCTGCTCCTCTAAGCATGATAAAGAAGATTCAAAGAGAGTGAGATGCCATATCCTTTCCTTCAGTCAGTAGCTTCAATCATTTCTGGTATATGAATAACATGATGTTTTTCAATGGCAAAAATCAATGAATTTTGTAAATGCACAAACAGTAATTTCTCCGCATTGCAAGGCGCAATTCTGAAATTTTTTGCTTTTTCCTGCTCCTCTTAGCATGATAAAGAAGATTCAAAGAGAGTGAGATGCCAGCTCCTTTCATTCAGTCAGTAGCTTCAATCATTTCTGGACATTTTTCAATGGCAAAAATCAATGAATATTGTAAATGCACAAACAGTAATTTCTCCGCATTGCAAGGTGCAATTCTGAAATTTTTTACTTTTTCCTGCTCCTCTTAGCATGATAAAGAAGATTCAAAGAGAGTGAGATGCCAGCTCCTTTCATTCAGTCAGTAGCTTCAATCATTTCTGGTATATGAATAACATGATGTTTTTCAATCGCAAAAATCAATGAATATTGTAAATGCACAAACAGTAATTTCTCCGCATTGCAAGGTGCAATTCTGAAATTTTTTGCTTTTTCCTGCTCCTCTTAGCATGATAAAGAAGATTCAAAGAGAGTGAGATGCCAGCTCCTTTCATTCAGTCAGTAGCTTCAATCATTTCTGGACGTTTTTCAATGGCAAAAATCAATGAATATTGTAAATGCACAAACAGTAATTTCTCCGCATTGCAAGGTGCAATTCTGAAATTTTTTGCTTTTTCCTGCTCCTCTAAGCATGATAAAGAAGATTCAAAGAGAGTGAGATGCCAGATCCTTTCCTTCAGTCAGTAGCTTCAATCATTTCTGGTATATGAATAACATGATGTTTTTCAATGGCAAAAATCAATGAATTTTGTAAATGCACAAACAGTAATTTCTCCGCATTGCAAGGCGCAATTCTGAAATTTTTTGCTTTTTCCTGCTCCTCTTAGCATGATAAAGAAGATTCAAAGAGAGTGAGATGCCAGCTCCTTTCGTTCAGTCAGTAGCTTCAATCATTTCTGGACATTTTTCAATGGCAAAAATCAATGAATATTGTAAATGCACAAACAGTAATTTCTCCGCATTGCAAGGTGCAATTCTGAAATTTTTTGCTTTTTCCTGCTCCTCTTAGCATGATAAAGAAGATTCAAAGAGAGTGAGATGCCAGCTCCTTTCATTCAGTCAGTAGCTTCAATCATTTCTGGACGTTTTTCAATGGCAAAAATCAATGAATATTGTAAATGCACAAACAGTAATTTCTCCGCATTGCAAGGTGCAATTCTGAAATTTTTTGCTTTTTCCTGCTCCTCTTAGCATGATAAAGAAGATTCAAAGAGAGTGAGATGCCAGCTCCTTTCATTCAGTCAGTACCTTCAATTATTTCTGGACCTTTTTCAATGGCAAAAATCAATGAATATTGTAAATGCACAAACAGTAATTTCTCCGCATTGCAAGGTGCAATTCTGAAATTTTTTGCTTTTTCCTGCTCCTCTTAGCATGATAAAGAAGATTCAAAGAGAGTGAGATGCCAGCTCCTTTCATTCAGTCAGTAGCTTCAATCATTTCTGGACGTTTTTCAATGGCAAAAATCAATGAATATTGTAAATGCACAAACTGTAATTTCTCCGCATTGCAAGGTGCAATTCTGAAATTTTTTGCTTTTTCCTGCTCCTCTTAGCATGATAAAGAAGATTCAAAGAGAGTGAGATGCCAGCTCCTTTCATTCAGTCAGTAGCTTCAATCATTTCTGGTATATGAATAACATGATGTTTTTCAATAGCAATAATCAATGAATATTGTAAATGCACAAACAGTAATTTCTCCGCATTGCAAGGTGCAATTCTGAAATTTTTTGCTTTTTCCTGCTCCTCTTAGCATGATAAAGAAGATTCAAAGAGAGTGAGATGCCAGCTCCTTTCATTCAGTCAGTAGCTTCAATCATTTCTGGACGTTTTTCAATGGCAAAAATCAATGAATATTGTAAATGCACAAACAGTAATTTCTCCGCATTGCAAGGTGCAATTCTGAAATTTTTTACTTTTTCCTGCTCCTCTTAGCATGATAAAGAAGATTCAAAGAGAGTGAGATGCCAGCTCCTTTCATTCAGTCAGTAGCTTCAATCATTTCTGGTATATGAATAACATGATGTTTTTCAATCGCAAAAATCAATGAATATTGTAAATGCACAAACAGTAATTTCTCCGCATTGCAAGGTGCAATTCTGAAATTTTTTGCTTTTTCCTGCTCCTCTTAGCATGATAAAGAAGATTCAAAGAGAGTGAGATGCCAGCTCCTTTCATTCAGTCAGTAGCTTCAATCATTTCTGGACGTTTTTCAATGGCAAAAATCAATGAATATTGTAAATGCACAAACAGTAATTTCTCCGCATTGCAAGGTGCAATTCTGAAATTTTTTGCTTTTTCCTGCTCCTCTAAGCATGATAAAGAAGATTCAAAGAGAGTGAGATGCCATATCCTTTCCTTCAGTCAGTAGCTTCAATCATTTCTGGTATATGAATAACATGATGTTTTTCAATGGCAAAAATCAATGAATTTTGTAAATGCACAAACAGTAATTTCTCCGCATTGCAAGGCGCAATTCTGAAATTTTTTGCTTTTTCCTGCTCCTCTTAGCATGATAAAGAAGATTCAAAGAGAGTGAGATGCCAGCTCCTTTCATTCAGTCAGTAGCTTCAATCATTTCTGGACATTTTTCAATGGCAAAAATCAATGAATATTGTAAATGCACAAACAGTAATTTCTCCGCATTGCAAGGTGCAATTCTGAAATTTTTTGCTTTTTCCTGCTCCTCTTAGCATGATAAAGAAGATTCAAAGAGAGTGAGATGCCAGCTCCTTTCATTCAGTCAGTAGCTTCAATCATTTCTGGACGTTTTTCAATGGCAAAAATCAATGAATATTGTAAATGCACAAACAGTAATTTCTCCGCATTGCAAGGTGCAATTCTGAAATTTTTTGCTTTTTCCTGCTCCTCTTAGCATGATAAAGAAGATTCAAAGAGAGTGAGATGCCAGCTCCTTTCATTCAGTCAGTACCTTCAATCATTTCTGGACGTTTTTCAATGGCAAAAATCAATGAATATTGTAAATGCACAAACAGTAATTTCTCCGCATTGCAAGGTGCAATTCTGAAATTTTTTGCTTTTTCCTGCTCCTCTTAGCATGATAAAGAAGATTCAAAGAGAGTGAGATGCCAGCTCCTTTCATTCAGTCAGTAGCTTCAATCATTTCTGGACGTTTTTCAATGGCAAAAATCAATGAATATTGTAAATGCACAAACTGTAATTTCTCCGCATTGCAAGGTGCAATTCTGAAATTTTTTGCTTTTTCCTGCTCCTCTTAGCATGATAAAGAAGATTCAAAGAGAGTGAGATGCCAGCTCCTTTCATTCAGTCAGTAGCTTCAATCATTTCTGGTATATGAATAACATGATGTTTTTCAATAGCAAAAATCAATGAATATTGTAAATGCACAAACAGTAATTTCTCCGCATTGCAAGGTGCAATTCTGAAATTTTTTGCTTTTTCCTGCTCCTCTTAGCATGATAAAGAAGATTCAAAGAGAGTGAGATGCCAGCTCCTTTCATTCAGTCAGTAGCTTCAATCATTTCTGGACGTTTTTCAATGGCAAAAATCATCGAATATTGTAAATGCACAAACAGTAATTTCTCCGCATTGCAAGGTGCAATTCTGAAATTTTTTGCTTTTTCCTGCTCCTCTTAGCATGATAAAGAAGATTCAAAGAGAGTGAGATGCCAGCTCCTTTCATTCAGTCAGTAGCTTCAATCATTTCTGGACGTTTTTCAATGGCAAAAATCAATGAATATTGTAAATGCACAAACAGTAATTTCTCCGCATTGCAAGGTGCAATTCTGAAATTTTTTACTTTTTCCTGCTCCTCTTAGCATGATAAAGAAGATTCAAAGAGAGTGAGATGCCAGCTCCTTTCATTCAGTCAGTAGCTTCAATCATTTCTGGTATATGAATAACATGATGTTTTTCAATCGCAAAAATCAATGAATATTGTAAATGCACAAACAGTAATTTCTCCGCATTGCAAGGTGCAATTCTGAAATTTTTTGCTTTTTCCTGCTCCTCTTAGCATGATAAAGAAGATTCAAAGAGAGTGAGATGCCAGCTCCTTTCATTCAGTCAGTAGCTTCAATCATTTCTGGACGTTTTTCAATGGCAAAAATCAATGAATATTGTAAATGCACAAACAGTAATTTCTCCGCATTGCAAGGTGCAATTCTGAAATTTTTTGCTTTTTCCTGCTCCTCTTAGCATGATAAAGAAGATTCAAAGAGAGTGAGATGCCAGATCCTTTCCTTCAGTCAGTAGCTTCAATCATTTCTGGTATATGAATAACATGATGTTTTTCAATGGCAAAAATCAATGAATTTTGTAAATGCACAAACAGTAATTTCTCCGCATTGCAAGGCGCAATTCTGAAATTTTTTGCTTTTTCCTGCTCCTCTTAGCATGATAAAGAAGATTCAAAGAGAGTGAGATGCCAGCTCCTTTCATTCAGTCAGTAGCTTCAATCATTTCTGGACATTTTTCAATGGCAAAAATCAATGAATATTGTAAATGTACAAACAGTAATTTCTCCGCATTGCAAGGTGCAATTCTGAAATTTTTTGCTTTTTCCTGCTCCTCTTAGCATGATAAAGAAGATTCAAAGAGAGTGAGATGCCAGCTCCTTTCATTCAGTCAGTAGCTTCAATCATTTCTGGACGTTTTTCAATGGCAAAAATCAATGAATATTGTAAATGCACAAACAGTAATTTCTCCGCATTGCAAGGTGCAATTCTGAAATTTTTTGCTTTTTCCTGCTCCTCTTAGCATGATAAAGAAGATTCAAAGAGAGTGAGATGCCAGCTCCTTTCATTCAGTCAGTAGCTTCAATCATTTCTGGACGTTTTTCAATGGCAAAAATCAATGAATATTGTAAATGCACAAACAGTAATTTCTCCGCATTGCAAGGTGCAATTCTGAAATTTTTTGCTTTTTCCTGCTCCTCTTAGCATGATAAAGAAGATTCAAAGAGAGTGAGATGCCAGATCCTTTCCTTCAGTCAGTAGCTTCAATCATTTCTGGTATATGAATAACATGATGTTTTTCAATGGCAAAAATCAATGAATTTTGTAAATGCACAAACAGTAATTTCTCCGCATTGCAAGGCGCAATTCTGAAATTTTTTGCTTTTTCCTGCTCCTCTTAGCATGATAAAGAAGATTCAAAGAGAGTGAGATGCCAGCTCCTTTCATTCAGTCAGTAGCTTCAATCATTTCTGGACATTTTTCAATGGCAAAAATCAATGAATATTGTAAATGCACAAACAGTAATTTCTCCGCATTGCAAGGTGCAATTCTGAAATTTTTTGCTTTTTCCTGCTCCTCTTAGCATGATAAAGAAGATTCAAAGAGAGTGAGATGCCAGCTCCTTTCATTCAGTCAGTAGCTTCAATCATTTCTGGACGTTTTTCAATGGCAAAAATCAATGAATATTGTAAATGCACAAACAGTAATTTCTCCGCATTGCAAGGTGCAATTCTGAAATTTTTTGCTTTTTCCTGCTCCTCTTAGCATGATAAAGAAGATTCAAAGAGAGTGAGATGCCAGCTCCTTTCATTCAGTCAGTAGCTTCAATCATTTCTGGACGTTTTTCAATGGCAAAAATCAATGAATATTGTAAATGCACAAACAGTAATTTCTCCGCATTGCAATGTGCAATTCTGAAATTTTTTGCTTTTTCCTGCTCCTCTTAGCATGATAAAGAAGATTCAAAGAGAGTGAGATGCCAGCTCCTTTCATTCAGTCAGTAGCTTCAATCATTTCTGGACATTTTTCAATGGCAAAAATCAATGAATATTGTAAATGCACAAACAGTAATTTCTCCGCATTGCAAGGTGCAATTCTGAAATTTTTTGCTTTTTCCTGCTCCTCTTAGCATGATAAAGAAGATTCAAAGAGAGTGAGATGCCAGCTCCTTTCATTCAGTCAGTAGCTTCAATCATTTCTGGACGTTTTTCAATGACAAAAATCAATGAATATTGTAAATGCACAAACAGTAATTTCTCTGCATTGCAAGGTGCAATTCTGAAATTTTTTGCTTTTTCCTGCTCCTCTTAGCATGATAAAGAAGATTCAAAGAGAGTGAGATGCCAGATCCTTTCCTTCAGTCAGTAGCTTCAATCATTTCTGGTATATGAATAACATGATGTTTTTCAATGGCAAAAATCAATGAATTTTGTAAATGCACAAACAGTAATTTCTCCGCATTGCAAGGCGCAATTCTGAAATTTTTTGCTTTTTCCTGCTCCTCTTAGCATGATAAAGAAGATTCAAAGAGAGTGAGATGCCAGCTCCTTTCATTCAGTCAGTAGCTTCAATCATTTCTGGACATTTTTCAATGGCAAAAATCAATGAATATTGTAAATGCACAAACAGTAATTTCTCCGCATTGCAAGGTGCAATTCTGAAATTTTTTGCTTTTTCCTGCTCCTCTTAGCATGATAAAGAAGATTCAAAGAGAGTGAGATGCCAGCTCCTTTCATTCAGTCAGTAGCTTCAATCATTTCTGGACGTTTTTCAATGGCAAAAATCAATGAATATTGTAAATGCACAAACAGTAATTTCTCCGCATTGCAAGGTGCAATTCTGAAATTTTTTGCTTTTTCCTGCTCCTCTTAGCATGATAAAGAAGATTCAAAGAGAGTGAGATGCCAGCTCCTTTCATTCAGTCAGTAGCTTCAATCATTTCTGGACGTTTTTCAATGGCAAAAATCAATGAATATTGTAAATGCACAAACAGTAATTTCTCCGCATTGCAAGGTGCAATTCTGAAATTTTTTGCTTTTTCCTGCTCCTCTTAGCATGATAAAGAAGATTCAAAGAGAGTGAGATGCCAGATCCTTTCCTTCAGTCAGTAGCTTCAATCATTTCTGGTATATGAATAACATGTTTTTCAATGGCAAAAATCAATGAATTTTGTAAATGCACAAACAGTAATTTCTCCGCATTGCAAGGCGCAATTCTGAAATTTTTTGCTTTTTCCTGCTCCTCTTAGCATGATAAAGAAGATTCAAAGAGAGTGAGATGCCAGCTCCTTTCATTCAGTCAGTAGCTTCAATCATTTCTGGACATTTTTCAATGGCAAAAATCAATGAATATTGTAAATGCACAAACAGTAATTTCTCCGCATTGCAAGGTGCAATTCTGAAATTTTTTGCTTTTTCCTGCTCCTCTTAGCATGATAAAGAAGATTCAAAGAGAGTGAGATGCCAGCTCCTTTCATTCAGTCAGTAGCTTCAAACATTTCTGGTACATGAATAACATGATGTTTTTCAATGGCAAAAATCAATGAATATTGTAAATGCACAAACAGTAATTTCTCCGCATTGCAAGGTGCAATTCTGAAATTTTTTACTTTTTCCTGCTCCTCTTAGCATGATAAAGAAGATTCAAAGAGAGTGAGATGCCAGCTCCTTTCGTTCAGTCAGTAGCTTCAATCATTTCTGGACGTTTTTCAATGGCAAAAATCATTGAATATTATAAATGCACAAACAGTAATTTCTCCGCATTGCAAGGTGCAATTCTGAAATTTTTTACTTTTTCCTGCTCCTCTTAGCATGATAAAGAAGATTCAAAGAGAGTGAGATGCCAGCTCCTTTCATTCAGTCAGTAGCTTCAATCATTTCTGGTATATGAATAACATGATGTTTTTCAATGGCAAAAATCAATGAATATTGTAAATGCACAAACAGTAATTTCTCCGCATTGCAAGGTGCAATTCTGAAATTTTTTGCTTTTTCCTGCTCCTCTTAGCATGATAAAGAAGATTCAAAGAGAGTGAGATGCCAGCTCCTTTCATTCAGTCAGTAGCTTCAATCATTTCTGGACGTTTTTCAATGGCAAAAATCAATGAATATTGTAAATGCACAAACAGTAATTTCTCCGCATTGCAAGGTGCAATTCTGAAATTTTTTGCTTTTTCCTGCTCCTCTTAGCATGATAAACAAGATTCAAAGAGAGTGAGATGCCAGCTCATTTCATTCAGTCAGTAGCTTCAATCATTTCTGGACGTTTTTCAATGGCAAAAATCATTGAATATTGTAAATGCACAAACAGTAATTTCTCCGCATTGCAAGGTGCAATTCTGAAATTTTTTACTTTTTCCTGCTCCTCTTAGCATGATAAAGAAGATTCAAAGAGAGTGAGATGCCAGCTCCTTTCATTCAGTCAGTAGCTTCAATCATTTCTGGTATATGAATAACATGATGTTTTTCAATCGCAAAAATCAATGAATATTGTAAATGCACAAACAGTAATTTCTCCGCATTGCAAGGTGCAATTCTGAAATTTTTTGCTTTTTCCTGCTCCTCTTAGCATGATAAAGAAGATTCAAAGAGAGTGAGATGCCAGCTCCTTTCATTCAGTCAGTAGCTTCAATCATTTCTGGACGTTTTTCAATGGCAAAAGTCAATGAATATTGTAAATGCACAAACAGTAATTTCTCCGCATTGCAAGGTGCAATTCTGAAATTTTTTGCTTTTTCCTGCTCCTCTAAGCATGATAAAGAAGATTCAAAGAGAGTGAGATGCCAGATCCTTTCCTTCAGTCAGTAGCTTCAATCATTTCTGGTATATGAATAACATGATGTTTTTCAATGGCAAAAATCAATGAATTTTGTAAATGCACAAACAGTAATTTCTCCGCATTGCAAGGCGCAATTCTGAAATTTTTTGCTTTTTCCTGCTCCTCTTAGCATGATAAAGAAGATTCAAAGAGAGTGAGATGCCAGCTCCTTTCATTCAGTCAGTAGCTTCAATCATTTCTGGACATTTTTCAATGGCAAAAATCAATGAATATTGTAAATGCACAAACAGTAATTTCTCCGCATTGCAAGGTGCAATTCTGAAATTTTTTGCTTTTTCCTGCTCCTCTTAGCATGATAAAGAAGATTCAAAGAGAGTGAGATGCCAGCTCCTTTCATTCAGTCAGTAGCTTCAATCATTTCTGGACGTTTTTCAATGGCAAAAATCAATGAATATTGTAAATGCACAAACTGTAATTTCTCCGCATTGCAAGGTGCAATTCTGAAATTTTTTGCTTTTTCCTGCTCCTCTTAGCATGATAAAGAAGATTCAAAGAGAGTGAGATGCCAGCTCCTTTCATTCAGTCAGTAGCTTCAATCATTTCTGGTATATGAATAACATGATGTTTTTCAATAGCAAAAATCAATGAATATTGTAAATGCACAAACAGTAATTTCTCCGCATTGCAAGGTGCAATTCTGAAATTTTTTGCTTTTTCCTGCTCCTCTTAGCATGATAAAGAAGATTCAAAGAGAGTGAGATGCCAGCTCCTTTCATTCAGTCAGTAGCTTCAATCATTTCTGGATGTTTTTCAATGGCAAAAATCAATGAATATTGTAAATGCACAAACAGTAATTTCTCCGCATTGCAAGGTGCAATTCTGAAATTTTTTGCTTTTTCCTGCTCCTCTTAGCATGATAAAGAAGATTCAAAGAGAGTGAGATGCCAGCTCCTTTCATTCAGTCAGTAGCTTCAATCATTTCTGGTATATGAATAACATGATGTTTTTCAATCGCAAAAATCAATGAATATTGTAAATGCACAAACAGTAATTTCTCCGCATTGCAAGGTGCAATTCTGAAATTTTTTGCTTTTTCCTGCTCCTCTTAGCATGATAAAGAAGATTCAAAGAGAGTGAGATGCCAGCTCCTTTCATTCAGTCAGTAGCTTCAATCATTTCTGGACGTTTTTCAATGGCAAAAATCAATGAATATTGTAAATGCACAAACAGTAATTTCTCCGCATTGCAAAGTGCAATTCTGAAATTTTTTGCTTTTTCCTGCTCCTCTAAGCATGATAAAGAAGATTCAAAGAGAGTGAGATGCCAGATCCTTTCCTTCAGTCAGTAGCTTCAATCATTTCTGGTATATGAATAACATGATGTTTTTCAATGGCAAAAATCAATGAATTTTGTAAATGCACAAACAGTAATTTCTCCGCATTGCAAGGCGCAATTCTGAAATTTTTTGCTTTTTCCTGCTCCTCTTAGCATGATAAAGAAGATTCAAAGAGAGTGAGATGCCAGCTCCTTTCATTCAGTCAGTAGCTTCAAACATTTCTGGTACATGAATAACATGATGTTTTTCAATGGCAAAAATCAATGAATATTGTAAATGCACAAACAGTAATTTCTCCGCATTGCAAGGTGCAATTCTGAAATTTTTTGCTTTTTCCTGCTCCTCTTAGCATGATAAAGAAGATTCAAAGAGAGTGAGATGCCAGCTCCTTTCGTTCAGTCAGTAGCTTCAATCATTTCTGGACGTTTTTCAATGGCAAAAATCATTGAATATTATAAATGCACAAACAGTAATTTCTCCGCATTGCAAGGTGCAATTCTGAAATTTTTTACTTTTTCCTGCTCCTCTTAGCATGATAAAGAAGATTCAAAGAGAGTGAGATGCCAGCTCCTTTCATTCAGTCAGTAGCTTCAATCATTTCTGGTATATGAATAACATGATGTTTTTCAATGGCAAAAATCAATGAATATTGTAAATGCACAAACAGTAATTTCTCCGCATTGCAAGGTGCAATTCTGAAATTTTTTGCTTTTTCCTGCTCCTCTTAGCATGATAAAGAAGATTCAAAGAGAGTGAGATGCCAGCTCCTTTCATTCAGTCAGTAGCTTCAATCATTTCTGGACGTTTTTCAATGGCAAAAATCAATGAATATTGTAAATGCACAAACAGTAATTTCTCCGCATTGCAAGGTGCAATTCTGAAATTTTTTGCTTTTTCCTGCTCCTCTTAGCATGATAAACAAGATTCAAAGAGAGTGAGATGCCAGCTCCTTTCATTCAGTCAGTAGCTTCAATCATTTCTGGACGTTTTTCAATGGCAAAAATCATTGAATATTGTAAATGCACAAACAGTAATTTCTCCGCATTGCAAGGTGCAATTCTGAAATTTTTTACTTTTTCCTGCTCCTCTTAGCATGATAAAGAAGATTCAAAGAGAGTGAGATGCCAGCTCCTTTCATTCAGTCAGTAGCTTCAATCATTTCTGGTATATGAATAACATGATGTTTTCTAATCGCAAAAATCAATGAATATTGTAAATGCACAAACAGTAATTTCTCCGCATTGCAAGGTGCAATTCTGAAATTTTTTGCTTTTTCCTGCTCCTCTTAGCATGATAAAGAAGATTCAAAGAGAGTGAGATGCCAGCTCCTTTCATTCAGTCAGTAGCTTCAATCATTTCTGGACGTTTTTCAATGGCAAAAATCAATGAATATTGTAAATGCACAAACAGTAATTTCTCCGCATTGCAAGGTGCAATTCTGAAATTTTTTGCTTTTTCCTGCTCCTCTAAGCATGATAAAGAAGATTCAAAGAGAGTGAGATGCCAGATCCTTTCCTTCAGTCAGTAGCTTCAATCATTTCTGGTATATGAATAACATGATGTTTTTCAATGGCAAAAATCAATGAATTTTGTAAATGCACAAACAGTAATTTCTCCGCATTGCAAGGCGCAATTCTGAAATTTTTTGCTTTTTCCTGCTCCTCTTAGCATGATAAAGAAGATTCAAAGAGAGTGAGATGCCAGCTCCTTTCATTCAGTCAGTAGCTTCAATCATTTCTGGACATTTTTCAATGGCAAAAATCAATGAATATTGTAAATGCACAAACAGTAATTTCTCCGCATTGCAAGGTGCAATTCTGAAATTTTTTGCTTTTTCCTGCTCCTCTTAGCATGATAAAGAAGATTCAAAGAGAGTGAGATGCCAGCTCCTTTCATTCAGTCAGTAGCTTCAATCATTTCTGGACGTTTTTCAATGGCAAAAATCAATGAATATTGTAAATGCACAAACAGTAATTTCTCCGCATTGCAAGGTGCAATTCTGAAATTTTTTGCTTTTTCCTGCTCCTCTTAGCATGATAAAGAAGATTCAAAGAGAGTGAGATGCCAGCTCCTTTCATTCAGTCAGTACCTTCAATTATTTCTGGACCTTTTTCAATGGCAAAAATCAATGAATATTGTAAATGCACAAACAGTAATTTCTCCGCATTGCAAGGTGCAATTCTGAAATTTTTTGCTTTTTCCTGCTCCTCTTAGCATGATAAAGAAGATTCAAAGAGAGTGAGATGCCAACTCCTTTCATTCAGTCAGTAGCTTCAATCATTTCTGGACGTTTTTCAATGGCAAAAATCAATGAATATTGTAAATGCACAAACTGTAATTTCTCCGCATTGCAAGGTGCAATTCTGAAATTTTTTGCTTTTTCCTGCTCCTCTTAGCATGATAAAGAAGATTCAAAGAGAGTGAGATGCCAGCTCCTTTCATTCAGTCAGTAGCTTCAATCATTTCTGGTATATGAATAACATGATGTTTTTCAATAGCAAAAATCAATGAATATTGTAAATGCACAAACAGTAATTTCTCCGCATTGCAAGGTGCAATTCTGAAATTTTTTGCTTTTTCCTGCTCCTCTTAGCATGATAAAGAAGATTCAAAGAGAGTGAGATGCCAGCTCCTTTCATTCAGTCAGTAGCTTCAATCATTTCTGGACGTTTTTCAATGGCAAAAATCAATGAATATTGTAAATGCACAAACAGTAATTTCTCCGCATTGCAAGGTGCAATTCTGAATTTTTTACTTTTTCCTGCTCCTCTTAGCATGATAAAGAAGATTCAAAGAGAGTGAGATGCCAGCTCCTTTCATTCAGTCAGTAGCTTCAATCATTTCTGGTATATGAATAACATGATGTTTTTCAATCGCAAAAATCAATGAATATTGTAAATGCACAAACAGTAATTTCTCCGCATTGCAAGGTGCAATTCTGAAATTTTTTGCTTTTTCCTGCTCCTCTTAGCATGATAAAGAAGATTCAAAGAGAGTGAGATGCCAGCTCCTTTCATTCAGTCAGTAGCTTCAATCATTTCTGGACGTTTTTCAATGGCAAAAATCAATGAATATTGTAAATGCACAAACAGTAATTTCTCCGCATTGCAAGGTGCAATTCTGAAATTTTTTGCTTTTTCCTGCTCCTCTAAGCATGATAAAGAAGATTCAAAGAGAGTGAGATGCCATATCCTTTCCTTCAGTCAGTAGCTTCAATCATTTCTGGTATATGAATAACATGATGTTTTTCAATGGCAAAAATCAATGAATTTTGTAAATGCACAAACAGTAATTTCTCCGCATTGCAAGGCGCAATTCTGAAATTTTTTGCTTTTTCCTGCTCCTCTTAGCATGATAAAGAAGATTCAAAGAGAGTGAGATGCCAGCTCCTTTCATTCAGTAAGTAGCTTCAATCATTTCTGGACATTTTTCAATGGCAAAAATCAATGAATATTGTAAATGCACAAACAGTAATTTCTCCGCATTGCAAGGTGCAATTCTGAAATTTTTTGCTTTTTCCTGCTAATCCTAGCATGATAAAGAAGATTCAAAGAGTGAGATGCCAGCTCCTTTCATTCAGTCAGTAGCTTCAAACATTTCTGGTATATGAAAAACATGTTTTTCAATGGCAAAAATCAATGAATATTGTAAATGCACAAACAGTAATATCTCCACATTGCAAGGTGCAATTCTGAAATTTTTTGCTATTTCCTGCTAATCCTAGCATGATAAAGAAGATTCAAAGAGAGTGAGATGCCAGCTCCTTTCATTCAGTCAGTAGCTTCAAACATTTCTGGTATATGAAAAACATGTTTTTCAATGGCAAAAATCAATGAATATTGTAAATGCACAAACAGTAATATCTCCACATTGCAAGGTGCAATTCGGAAATTTTTTGCTTTTTCCTGCTAATCCTAGCATGATAAAGAAGATTCAAAGAGAGTGAGATGCCAGCTCCTTTCATTCAGTCAGTAGCTTCAAACATTTCTGGTATATGAATAACATGATGTTTTTCAATGGCAAAAATCAATGAATATTGTAAATGCACAAACAGTAATATCTCCACATTGCAAGGTGCAATTCTGAAATTTTTTGCTTTTTCCTGCTAATCCTAGCATGATAAAGAAGATTCAAAGAGAGTGAGATGCCAGCTCCTTTCATTCAGTCAGTAGCTTCAAACATTTCTGGACGTTTTTCAATGGCAAAAATCAATGAATATTGTAAATGCACAAACAGTAATATCTCCACATTGCAAGGTGCAATTCTGAAATTTTTTGCTTTTTCCTGTTAATCCTAGCATGATAAAGAAGATTCAAAGAGAGTGAGATGCCAGCTCCTTTCATTCAGTCAGTAGCTTCAAACATTTCTGGTATATGAAAAACATGTTTTTCAATGGCAAAAATCAATGAATATTGTAAATGCACAAACAGTAATATCTCCACATTGCAAGGTGCAATTCTGAAATGTTTTGCTTTTTCCTGCTAATCCTAGCATGATAAAGAAGATTCAAAGAGAGTGAGATGCCAGCTCCTTTCATTCAGTCAGTAGCTTCAAACATTTCTGGTATATGAAAAACATGTTTTTCAATGGCAAAAATCAATGAATATTGTAAATGCACAAACAGTAATATCTCCACATTGCAAGGTGCAATTCGGAAATTTTTTGCTTTTTCCTGCTAATCCTAGCATGATAAAGAAGATTCAAAGAGAGTGAGATGCCAGCTCCTTTCATTCAGTCAGTAGCTTCAAACATTTCTGGTATATGAATAACATGATGTTTTTCAATTGCAAAAATCAATGAATATTGTAAATGCACAAACAGTAATATCTCCACATTGCAAGGTGCAATTCTGAAATTTTTTGCTTTTTCCTGCTAATCCTAGCATGATAAAGAAGATTCAAAGAGAGTGAGATGCCAGCTCCTTTCATTCAGTCAGTAGCTTCAAACATTTCTGGACGTTTTTCAATGGCAAAAATCAATGAATATTGTAAATGCACAAACAGTAATATCTCCACATTGCAAGGTGCAATTCTGAAATTTTTTGCTTTTTCCTGTTAATCCTAGCATGATAAAGAAGATTCAAAGAGAGTGAGATGCCAGCTCCTTTCATTCAGTCAGTAGCTTCAAACATTTCTGGTATATGAAAAACATGTTTTTCAATGGCAAAAATCAATGAATATTGTAAATGCACAAACAGTAATATCTCCACATTGCAAGGTGCAATTCTGAAATTTTTTGCTTTTTCCTGTTAATCCTAGCATGATAAAGAAGATTCAAAGAGAGTGAGATGCCAGCTCCTTTCATTCAGTCAGTAGCTTCAAACATTTCTGGTATATGAAAAACATGTTTTTCAATGGCAAAAATCAATGAATATTGTAAATGCACAAACAGTAATATCTCCACATTGCAAGGTGCAATTCTGAAATTTTTTGCTTTTTCCTGCTAATCCTAGCATGATAAAGAAGATTCAAAGAGAGTGAGATGCCAGCTCCTTTCATTCAGTCAGTAGCTTCAAACATTTCTGGACGTTTTTCAATGGCAAAAATCAATGAATATTGTAAATGCACAAACAGTAATATCTCCACATTGCAAGGTGCAATTCTGAAATTTTTTGCTTTTTCCTGTTAATCCTAACATGATAAAGAAGATTCAAAGAGAGTGAGATGCCAGCTCCTTTCATTCAGTCAGTAGCTTCAAACATTTCTGGTATATGAAAAACATGTTTTTCAATGGCAAAAATCAATGAATATTGTAAATGCACAAACAGTAATATCTCCACATTGCAAGGTGCAATTCTGAAATTTTTTGCTTTTTCCTGCTAATCCTAGCATGATAAAGAAGATTCAAAGAGAGTGAGATGCCAGCTCCTTTCATTCAGTCAGTAGCTTCAAACATTTCTGGTATATGAAAAACATGTTTTTCAATGGCAAAAATCAATGAATATTGTAAATGCACAAACAGTAATATCTCCACATTGCAAGGCGCAATTCTGAAATTTTTTGCTTTTTCCTGCTCCTCTTAGCATGATAAAGAAGATTCAAAGAGAGTGAGATGCCAGCTCCTTTCATTCAGTCAGTAGCTTCAATCATTTCTGGACGTTTTTCAATGGCAAAAATCAATGAATATTGTAAATGCACAAACAGTAATTTCTCCGCATTGCAAGGTGCAATTCTGAAATTTTTTGCTTTTTCCTGCTCCTCTTAGCATGATAAAGAAGATTCAAAGAGAGTGAGGTGCCAGCTCCTTTCATTCAGTCAGTAGCTTCAAACATTTCTGGTATATGAATAACATGTTTTTCAATGGCAAAAATCAATGAATATTATAAATGCACAAACAGTAATTTCTCCGCATTGCAAGGTGCAATTCTGAAATTTTTTGCTTTTTCCTGCTCCTCTTAGCATGATAAAAAAGATTCAAAGAGAGTGAGATGCCAGCTCCTTTCATTCAGTCAGTAGCTTCAATCATTTCTGGACGTTTTTCAATGGCAAAAATCAATGAATATTGTAAATGCACAAACAGTAATTTCTCCGCATTGCAAGGTGCAATTCTGAAATTTTTTGCTTTTTCCTGCTCCTCTTAACATGATAAAGAAGATTCAAAGAGAGTGAGATGCCAGCTCCTTTCATTCAGTCAGTAGCTTCAATCATTTCTGGACGTTTTTCAATGGCAAAAATCAATGAATATTGTAAATGCACAAACTGTAATTTCTCCGCATTGCAAGGTGCAATTCTGAAATTTTTTGCTTTTTCCTGCTCCTCTTAGCATGATAAAGAAGATTCAAAGAGAGTGAGATGCCAGCTCCTTTCATTCAGTCAGTAGCTTCAATCATTTCTGGTATATGAATAACATGATGTTTTTCAATCGCAAAAATCAATGAATATTGTAAATGCACAAACAGTAATTTCTCCGCATTGCAAGGTGCAATTCTGAAATTTTTTGCTTTTTCCTGCTCCTCTTAGCATGATAAAGAAGATTCAAAGAGAGTGAGATGCCAGCTCCTTTCATTCAGTCAGTAGCTTCAATCATTTCTGGACGTTTTTCAATGGCAAAAATCAATGAATATTGTAAATGCACAAACAGTAATTTCTCCGCATTGCAAGGTGCAATTCTGAAATTTTTTGCTGTTTCCTGCTCCTCTAAGCATGATAAAGAAGATTCAAAGAGAGTGAGATGCCAGATCCTTTCCTTCAGTCAGTAGCTTCAATCATTTCTGGTATATGAATAACATGATGTTTTTCAATGGCAAAAATCAATGAATTTTGTAAATGCACAAACAGTAATTTCTCCGCATTGCAAGGCGCAATTCTGAAATTTTTTGCTTTTTCCTGCTCCTCTTAGCATGATAAAGAAGATTCAAAGAGAGTGAGATGCCAGCTCCTTTCATTCAGTCAGTAGCTTCAATCATTTCTGGACATTTTTCAATGGCAAAAATCAATGAATATTGTAAATGCACAAACAGTAATTTCTCCGCATTTCAAGGTGCAATTCTGAAATTTTTTGCTTTTTCCTGCTCCTCTTAGCATGATAAAGAAGATTCAAAGAGAGTGAGATGCCAGCTCCTTTCATTCAGTCAGTAGCTTCAATCATTTCTGGACGTTTTTCAATGGCAAAAATCAATGAATATTGTAAATGCACAAACAGTAATTTCTCCGCATTGCAAGGTGCAATTCTGAAATTTTTTGCTTTTTCCTGCTCCTCTTAGCATGATAAAGAAGATTCAAAGAGAGTGAGATGCCAGCTCCTTTCATTCAGTCAGTACCTTCAATTATTTCTGGACCTTTTTCAATGGCAAAAATCAATGAATATTGTAAATGCACAAACAGTAATTTCTCCGCATTGCAAGGTGCAATTCTGAAATTTTTTGCTTTTTCCTGCTCCTCTTAGCATGATAAAGAAGATTCAAAGAGAGTGAGATGCCAGCTCCTTTCATTCAGTCAGTAGCTTCAATCATTTCTGGACGTTTTTCAATGGCAAAAATCAATGAATATTGTAAATGCACAAACTGTAATTTCTCCGCATTGCAAGGTGCAATTCTGAAATTTTTTGCTTTTTCCTGCTCCTCTTAGCATGATAAAGAAGATTCAAAGAGAGTGAGATGCCAGCTCCTTTCATTCAGTCAGTAGCTTCAATCATTTCTGGTATATGAATAACATGATGTTTTTCAATAGCAAAAATCAATGAATATTGTAAATGCACAAACAGTAATTTCTCCGCATTGCAATGTGCAATTCTGAAATTTTTTGCTTTTTCCTGCTCCTCTTAGCATTATAAAGAAGATTCAAAGAGAGTGAGATGCCAGCTCCTTTCATTCAGTCAGTAGCTTCAATCATTTCTGGACGTTTTTCAATGGCAAAAATCAATGAATATTGTAAATGCACAAACAGTAATTTCTCCGCATTGCAAGGTGCAATTCTGAAATTTTTTACTTTTTCCTGCTCCTCTTAGCATGAAAAAGAAGATTCAAAGAGAGTGAGATGCCAGCTCCTTTCATTCAGTCAGTAGCTTCAATCATTTCTGGTATATGAATAACATGATGTTTTTCAATCGCAAAAATCAATGAATATTGTAAATGCACAAACAGTAATTTCTCCGCATTGCAAGGTGCAATTCTGAAATTTTTTGCTTTTTCCTGTTCCTCTAAGCATGATAAAGAAGATTCAAAGAGAGTGAGATGCCATATCCTTTCCTTCAGTCAGTAGCTTCAATCATTTCTGGTATATGAATAACATGATGTTTTTCAATGGCAAAAATCAATGAATTTTGTAAATGCATAAACAGTAATTTCTCCGCATTGCAAGGCGCAATTCTGAAATTTTTTGCTTTTTCCTGCTCCTCTTAGCATGATAAAGAAGATTCAAAGAGAGTGAGATGCCAGCTCCTTTCATTCAGTAAGTAGCTTCAATCATTTCTGGACATTTTTCAATGGCAAAAATCAATGAATATTGTAAATGCACAAACAGTAATTTCTCCGCATTGCAAGGTGCAATTCTGAAATTTTTTGCTTTTTCCTGCTAATCCTAGCATGATAAAGAAGATTCAAAGAGTGAGATGCCAGCTCCTTTCATTCAGTCAGTAGCTTCAAACATTTCTGGTATATGAAAAACATGTTTTTCAATGGCAAAAATCAATGAATATTGTAAATGCACAAACAGTAATATCTCCACATTGCAAGGTGCAATTCTGAAATTTTTTGCTTTTTCCTGCTAATCCTAGCATGATAAAGAAGATTCAAAGAGAGTGAGATGCCAGCTCCTTTCATTCAGTCAGTAGCTTCAAACATTTCTGGTATATGAAAAACATGTTTTTCAATGGCAAAAATCAATGAATATTGTAAATGCACAAACAGTAATATCTCCACATTGCAAGGTGCAATTCGGAAATTTTTTGCTTTTTCCTGCTAATCCTAGCATGATAAAGAAGATTCAAAGAGAGTGAGATGCCAGCTCCTTTCATTCAGTCAGTAGCTTCAAACATTTCTGGACGTTTTTCAATGGCAAAAATCAATGAATATTGTAAATGCACAAACAGTAATATCTCCACATTGCAAGGTGCAATTCTGAAATTTTTTGCTTTTTCCTGTTAATCCTAGCATGATAAAGAAGATTCAAAGAGAGTGAGATGCCAGCTCCTTTCATTCAGTCAGTAGCTTCAAACATTTCTGGTATATGAAAAACATGTTTTTCAATGGCAAAAATCAATGAATATTGTAAATGCACAAACAGTAATATCTCCACATTGCAAGGTGCAATTCTGAAATGTTTTGCTTTTTCCTGCTAATCCTAGCATGATAAAGAAGATTCAAAGAGAGTGAGATGCCAGCTCCTTTCATTCAGTCAGTAGCTTCAAACATTTCTGGTATATGAAAAACATGTTTTTCAATGGCAAAAATCAATGAATATTGTAAATGCACAAACAGTAATATCTCCACATTGCAAGGTGCAATTCGGAAATTTTTTGCTTTTTCCTGCTAATCCTAGCATGATAAAGAAGATTCAAAGAGAGTGAGATGCCAGCTCCTTTCATTCAGTCAGTAGCTTCAAACATTTCTGGTATATGAATAACATGATGTTTTTCAATTGCAAAAATCAATGAATATTGTAAATGCACAAACAGTAATATCTCCACATTGCAAGGTGCAATTCTGAAATTTTTTGCTTTTTCCTGCTAATCCTAGCATGATAAAGAAGATTCAAAGAGAGTGAGATGCCAGCTCCTTTCATTCAGTCAGTAGCTTCAAACATTTCTGGTATATGAAAAACATGTTTTTCAATGGCAAAAATCAATGAATATGTAAATGCACAAACAGTAATATCTCCACATTGCAAGGTGCAATTCTGAAATTTTTTGCTTTTTCCTGCTAATCCTAGCATGATAAAGAAGATTCAAAGAGAGTGAGATGCCAGCTCCTTTCAATCAGTCAGTAGCTTCAAACATTTCTGGACGTTTTTCAATGGCAAAAATCAATGAATATTGTAAATGCACAAACAGTAATATCTCCACATTGCAAGGTGCAATTCTGAAATTTTTTGCTTTTTCCTGTTAATCCTAACATGATAAAGAAGATTCAAAGAGAGTGAGATGCCAGCTCCTTTCATTCAGTCAGTAGCTTCAAACATTTCTGGTATATGAAAAACATGTTTTTCAATGGCAAAAATCAATGAATATTGTAAATGCACAAACAGTAATATCTCCACATTGCAAGGTGCAATTCTGAAATTTTTTGCTTTTTCCTGCTAATCCTAGCATGATAAAGAAGATTCAAAGAGAGTGAGATGCCAGCTCCTTTCATTCAGTCAGTAGCTTCAAACATTTCTGGTATATGAAAAACATGTTTTTCAATGGCAAAAGTCAATGAATATTGTAAATGCACAAACAGTAATATCTCCACATTGCAAGGTGCAATTCTGAAATTTTTTGCTTTTTCCTGCTAATCCTAGCATGATAAAGAAGATTCAAAGAGAGTGAGATGCCAGCTCCTTTCATTCAGTCAGTAGCTTCAAACATTTCTGGTATATGAAAAACATGTTTTTCAATGGCAAAAATCAATGAATATTGTAAATGCACAAACAGTAATATCTCCACATTGCAAGGCGCAATTCTGAAATTTTTTGCTTTTTCCTGCTCCTCTTAGCATGATAAAGAAGATTCAAAGAGAGTGAGATGCCAGCTCCTTTCATTCAGTCAGTAGCTTCAATCATTTCTGGACGTTTTTCAATGGCAAAAATCAATGAATATTGTAAATGCACAAACAGTAATTTCTCCGCATTGCAAGGTGCAATTCTGAAATTTTTTGCTTTTTCCTGCTCCTCTTAGCATGATAAAGAAGATTCAAAGAGAGTGAGGTGCCAGCTCCTTTCATTCAGTCAGTAGCTTCAAACATTTCTGGTATATGAATAACATGTTTTTCAATGGCAAAAATCAATGAATATTGTAAATGCACAAACAGTAATTTCTCCGCATTGCAAGGTGCAATTCTGAAATTTTTTGCTTTTTCCTGCTCCTCTTAGCATGATAAAAAAGATTCAAAGAGAGTGAGATGCCAGCTCCTTTCATTCAGTCAGTAGCTTCAATTATTTCTGGACGTTTTTCAATGGCAAAAATCAATGAATATTGTAAATGCACAAACAGTAATTTCTCCGCATTGCAAGGTGCAATTCTGAAATTTTTTGCTTTTTCCTGCTCCTCTTAACATGATAAAGAAGATTCAAAGAGAGTGAGATGCCAGCTCCTTTCATTCAGTCAGTAGCTTCAATCATTTCTGGACGTTTTTCAATGGCAAAAATCAATGAATATTGTAAATGCACAAACTGTAATTTCTCCGCATTGCAAGGTGCAATTCTGAAATTTTTTGCTTTTTCCTGCTCCTCTTAGCATGATAAAGAAGATTCAAAGAGAGTGAGATGCCAGCTCCTTTCATTCAGTCAGTAGCTTCAATCATTTCTGGACGTTTTTCAATGGCAAAAATCAATGAATATTGTAAATGCACAAACAGTAATTTCTGTGCATTGCAAGGTGCAATTCTGAAATTTTTTGCTTTTTCCTGCTCCTCTTAGCATGGTAAAGAAGATTCAAAGAGAGTGAGATGCCAGCTCCTTTCATTCAGTCAGTAGCTTCAAACATTTCTGGTATATGAATAACATGATGTTTTTCAATGGCAAAAATCAATGAATATTGTAAATGCACAAACAGTAATATCTCCACATTGCAAGGTGCAATTCTGAAATTTTTTGCTTTTTCCTGCTAATCCTAGCATGATAAAGAAGATTCAAAGAGAGTGAGATGCCAGCTCCTTTCATTCAGTCAGTAGCTTCAAACATTTCTGGACGTTTTTCAATGGCAAAAATCAATGAATATTGTAAATGCACAAACAGTAATATCTCCACATTGCAAGGTGCAATTCTGAAATTTTTTGCTTTTTCCTGTTAATCCTAGCATGATAAAGAAGATTCAAAGAGAGCGAGATGCCAGCTCCTTTCATTCAGTCAGTAGCTTCAAACATTTCTGGTATATGAAAAACATGTTTTTCAATGGCAAAAATCAATGAATATTGTAAATGCACAAACAGTAATATCTCCACATTGCAAGGTGCAATTCTGAAATGTTTTGCTTTTTCCTGCTATTCCTAGCATGATAAAGAAGATTCAAAGAGAGTGAGATGCCAGCTCTTTTCATTCAGTCAGTAGCTTCAAACATTTCTGGTATATGAAAAACATGTTTTTCAATGGCAAAAATCAATGAATATTGTAAATGCACAAACAGTAATATCTCCACATTGCAAGGTGCAATTCGGAAATTTTTTGCTTTTTCCTGCTAATCCTAGCATGATAAAGAAGATTCAAAGAGAGTGAGATGCCAGCTCCTTTCATTCAGTCAGTAGCTTCAAACATTTCTGGTATATGAATAACATGATGTTTTTCAATTGCAAAAATCAATGAATATTGTAAATGCACAAACAGTAATATCTCCACATTGCAAGGTGCAATTCTGAAATTTTTTGCTTTTTCCTGCTAATCCTAGCATGATAAAGAAGATTCAAAGAGAGTGAGATGCCAGCTCCTTTCATTCAGTCAGTAGCTTCAAACATTTCTGGACGTTTTTCAATGGCAAAAATCAATGAATATTGTAAATGCACAAACAGTAATATCTCCACATTGCAAGGTGCAATTCTGAAATTTTTTGCTTTTTCCTGTTAATCCTAGCATGATAAAGAAGATTCAAAGAGAGTGAGATGCCAGCTCCTTTCATTCAGTCAGTAGCTTCAAACATTTCTGGTATATGAAAAACATGTTTTTCAATGGCAAAAATCAATGAATATTGTAAATGCACAAACAGTAATATCTCCACATTGCAAGGTGCAATTCTGAAATTTTTTGCTTTTTCCTGTTAATCCTAGCATGATAAAGAAGATTCAAAGAGAGTGAGATGCCAGCTCCTTTCATTCAGTCAGTAGCTTCAAACATTTCTGGTATATGAAAAACATGTTTTTCAATGGCAAAAATCAATGAATATTGTAAATGCACAAACAGTAATATCTCCACATTGTAAGGTGCAATTCTGAAATTTTTTGCTTTTTCCTGCTAATCCTAGCATGATAAAGAAGATTCAAAGAGAGTGAGATGCCAGCTCCTTTCATTCAGTCAGTAGCTTCAAACATTTCTGGACGTTTTTCAATGGCAAAAATCAATGAATATTGTAAATGCACAAACAGTAATATCTCCACATTGCAAGGTGCAATTCTGAAATTTTTTGCTTTTTCCTGTTAATCCTAGCATGATAAAGAAGATTCAAAGAGAGTGAGATGCCAGCTCCTTTCATTCAGTCAGTAGCTTCAAACATTTCTGGTATATGAAAAACATGTTTTTCAATGGCAAAAATCAATGAATATTGTAAATGCACAAACAGTAATATCTCCACATTGCAAGGTGCAATTCTGAAATTTTTTGCTTTTTCCTGTTAATCCTAGCATGATAAAGAAGATTCAAAGAGAGTGAGATGCCAGCTCCTTTCATTCAGTCAGTAGCTTCAAACATTTCTGGTATATGAAAAACATGTTTTTCAATGGCAAAAATCAATGAATATTGTAAATGCACAAACAGTAATATCTCCACATTGTAAGGTGCAATTCTGAAATTTTTTGCTTTTTCCTGCTAATCCTAGCATGATAAAGAAGATTCAAAGAGAGTGAGATGCCAGCTCCTTTCATTCAGTCAGTAGCTTCAAACATTTCTGGACGTTTTTCAATGGCAAAAATCAATGAATATTGTAAATGCACAAACAGTAATATCTCCACATTGCAAGGTGCAATTCTGAAATTTTTTGCTTTTTCCTGTTAATCCTAGCATGATAAAGAAGATTCAAAGAGAGTGAGATGCCAGCTCCTTTCATTCAGTCAGTAGCTTCAAACATTTCTGGTATATGAAAAACATGTTTTTCAATGGCAAAAATCAATGAATATTGTAAATGCACAAACAGTAATATCTCCACATTGCAAGGTGCAATTCTGAAATTTTTTGCTTTTTCCTGCTAATCCTAGCATGATAAAGAAGATTCAAAGAGAGTGAGATGCCAGCTCCTTTCATTCAGTCAGTAGCTTCAAACATTTCTGGTATATGAAAAACATGTTTTTCAATGGCAAAAGTCAATGAATATTGTAAATGCACAAACAGTAATATCTCCACATTGCAAGGTGCAATTCTGAAATTTTTTGCTTTTTCCTGCTAATCCTAGCATGATAAAGAAGATTCAAAGAGAGTGAGATGCCAGCTCCTTTCATTCAGTCAGTAGCTTCAAACATTTCTGGTATATGAAAAACATGTTTTTCAATGGCAAAAATCAATGAATATTGTAAATGCACAAACAGTAATATCTCCACATTGCAAGGCGCAATTCTGAAATTTTTTGCTTTTTCCTGCTCCTCTTAGCATGATAAAGAAGATTCAAAGAGAGTGAGATGCCAGCTCCTTTCATTCAGTCAGTAGCTTCAATCATTTCTGGACGTTTTTCAATGGCAAAAATCAATGAATATTGTAAATGCACAAACAGTAATTTCTCCGCATTGCAAGGTGCAATTCTGAAATTTTTTGCTTTTTCCTGCTCCTCTTAGCATGATAAAGAAGATTCAAAGAGAGTGAGGTGCCAGCTCCTTTCATTCAGTCAGTAGCTTCAAACATTTCTGGTATATGAATAACATGTTTTTCAATGGCAAAAATCAATGAATATTGTAAATGCACAAACAGTAATTTCTCCGCATTGCAAGGTGAAATTCTGAAATTTTTTGCTTTTTCCTGCTCCTCTTAGCATGATAAAGAAGATTCAAAGAGAGTGAGATGCCAGCTCCTTTCATTCAGTCAGTAGCTTCAATCATTTCTGGACGTTTTTCAATGGCAAAAATCAATGAATATTGTAAATGCACAAACAGTAATTTCTCCGCATTGCAAGGTGCAATTCTGAAATTTTTTGCTTTTTCCTGCTCCTCTTAACATGATAAAGAAGATTCAAAGAGAGTGAGATGCCAGCTCCTTTCATTCAGTCAGTAGCTTCAATCATTTCTGGACGTTTTTCAATGGCAAAAATCAATGAATATTGTAAATGCACAAACTGTAATTTCTCCGCATTGCAAGGTGCAATTCTGAAATTTTTTGCTTTTTCCTGCTCCTCTTAGCATGATAAAGAAGATTCAAAGAGAGTGAGATGCCAGCTCCTTTCATTCAGTCAGTAGCTTCAATCATTTCTGGACGTTTTTCAATGGCAAAAATCAATGAATATTGTAAATGCACAAACAGTAATTTCTGTGCATTGCAAGGTGCAATTCTGAAATTTTTTGCTTTTTCCTGCTCCTCTTAGCATGGTAAAGAAGATTCAAAGAGAGTGAGATGCCAGCTTCTTTCATTCAGTCAGTAGCTTCAAACATTTCTGGTATATGAATAACATGATGTTTTTCAATGACAAAAATCAATGAATATTGTAAATGCACAAACAGTAATTTCTCCGCATTGCAAGGTGCAAGTCTGAAATTTTTTGCTTTTTCCTGCTCCTCTTAGCATGATAAAGAAGATTCAAAGAGAGTGAGATGCCAGCTCCTTTCATTCAGTTAGTAGCTTCAATCATTTCTGGACATTTTTCAATGGCAAAAATCAATGAATATTGTAAATGCACAAACTGTAATTTCTCCGCATTGCAAGGTGCAATTCTGAAATTTTTTGCTTTTTCCTGCTCCTCTTAGCATGATAAAGAAGATTCAAAGAGAGTGAGATGCCAGCTCCTTTCATTCAGTCAGTAGCTTCAATCATTTCTGGACGTTTTTCAATGGCAAAAATCAATGAATATTGTAAATGCACAAACAGTAATTTCTCCGCATTGCAAGGTGCAATTCTGAAATTTTTTGCTTTTTCCTGCTAATCCTAGCATGATAAAGAAGATTCAAAGAGAGTGAGATGCCAGCTCCTTTCATTCAGTCAGTAGCTTCAAACATTTCTGGTATATGAAAAACATGTTTTTCAATGGCAAAAATCAATGAATATTGTAAATGCACAAACAGTAATATCTCCACATTGCAAGGCGCAATTCTGAAATTTTTTGCTTTTTCCTGCTCCTCTTAGCATGATAAAGAAGATTCAAAGAGAGTGAGATGCCAGCTCCTTTCATTCAGTCAGTAGCTTCAATCATTTCTGGACGTTTTTCAATGGCAAAAATCAATGAATATTGTAAATGCACAAACAGTAATTTCTCCGCATTGCAAGGTGCAATTCTGAAATTTTTTGCTTTTTCCTGCTCCTCTTAGCATGATAAAGAAGATTCAAAGAGAGTGAGGTGCCAGCTCCTTTCATTCAGTCAGTAGCTTCAAACATTTCTGGTATATGAATAACATGTTTTTCAATGGCAAAAATCAATGAATATTGTAAATGCACAAACAGTAATTTCTCCGCATTGCAAGGTGCAATTCTGAAATTTTTTGCTTTTTCCTGCTCCTCTTAGCATGATAAAGAAGATTCAAAGAGAGTGAGATGCCAGCTCCTTTCATTCAGTCAGTAGCTTCAATCATTTCTGGACGTTTTTCAATGGCAAAAATCAATGAATATTGTAAATGCACAAACAGTAATTTCTCCGCATTGCAAGGTGCAATTCTGAAATTTTTTGCTTTTTCCTGCTCCTCTTAACATGATAAAGAAGATTCAAAGAGAGTGAGATGCCAGCTCCTTTCATTCAGTCAGTAGCTTCAATAATTTCTGGACGTTTTTCAATGGCAAAAATCAATGAATATTGTAAATGCACAAACTGTAATTTCTCCGCATTGCAAGGTGCAATTCTGAAATTTTTTGCTTTTTCCTGCTCCTCTTAGCATGATAAAGAAGATTCAAAGAGAGTGAGATGCCAGCTCCTTTCATTCAGTCAGTAGCTTCAATCATTTCTGGACGTTTTTCAATGGCAAAAATCAATGAATATTGTAAATGCACAAACAGTAATTTCTGTGCATTGCAAGGTGCAATTCTGAAATTTTTTGCTTTTTCCTGCTCCTCTTAGCATGGTAAAGAAGATTCAAAGAGAGTGAGATGCCAGCTTCTTTCATTCAGTCAGTAGCTTCAAACATTTCTGGTATATGAATAACATGATGTTTTTCAATGACAAAAATCAATGAATATTGTAAATGCACAAACAGTAATTTCTCCGCATTGCAAGGTGCAAGTCTGAAATTTTTTGCTTTTTCCTGCTCCTCTTAGCATGATAAAGAAGATTCAAAGAGAGTGAGATGCCAGCTCCTTTCATTCAGTTAGTAGCTTCAATCATTTCTGGACATTTTTCAATGGCAAAAATCAATGAATATTGTAAATGCACAAACTGTAATTTCTCCGCATTGCAAGGTGCAATTCTGAAATTTTTTGCTTTTTCCTGCTCCTCTTAGCATGATAAAGAAGATTCAAAGAGAGTGAGATGCCAGCTCCTTTCATTCAGTCAGTAGCTTCAATCATTTCTGGACGTTTTTCAATGGCAAAAATCAATGAATATTGTAAATGCACAAACAGTAATTTCTCCGCATTGCAAGGTGCAATTCTGAAATTTTTTGCTTTTTCCTGCTCCTCTTAGCATGGTAAAGAATACTCAAAGAGAGTGAGATGCCAGCTCCTTTCATTCAGTCAGTAGCTTCAAACATTTCTGGTATATGAATAACATGATGTTTTTCAATGGCAAAAATCAATGAATATTGTAAATGCACAAACAGTAATTTCTCCGCATTGCAAGGTGCAAGTCTGAAATTTTTTGCTTTTTCCTGCTCCTCTTAGCATGATAAAGAAGATTCAAAGAGAGTGAGATGCCAGCTCCTTTCATTCAGTCAGTAGCTTCAAACATTTCTGGTATATGAATAACATGATGTTTTTCAATGGCAAAAATCAATGAATATTGTAAATGCACAAACAGTAATTTCTCCGCATTGCAAGGTGCAATTCTGAAATTTTTTGCTTTTTCCTGCTCCTCTTAGCATGATAAAGAAGATTCAAAGAGAGTGAGATGCCAGCTCCTTTCATTCAGTCAGTAGCTTCAATCATTTCTGGACGTTTTTCAATGGCAAAAATCAATGAATATTGTAAATGCACAAACAGTAATTTCTCCGCATTGCAAGGTGCAATTCTGAAATTTTTTGCTTTTTCCTGCTCCTCTTAGCATGATAAAGAAGATTCAAAGAGAGTGAGATGTCAGCTCCTTTCATTCAGTCAGTAGCTTCAAACATTTCTGGTATATGAATAACATGATGTTTTTCAATGGCAAAAATCAATGGATATTGTAAATGCACAAACAGTAATTTCTCCGCATTGCAAGGTGCAATTCTGAAATTTTTTGCTTTTTCCTGCTCCTCTTAGCATGATAAAGAAGATTCAAAGAGAGTGAGATGCCAGCTCCTTTCATTCAGTCAGTAGCTTCAATCATTTCTGGACGTTTTTCAATGGCAAAAATCAATGAATATTGTAAATGCACAAACAGTAATTTCTCCGCATTGCAAGGTGCAATTCTGAAATTTTTTGCTTTTTCCTGCTCCTCTTAGCATGATAAAGAAGATTCAAAGAGAGTGAGATGCCAGCTCCTTTCATTCAGTCAGTAGCTTCAAACATTTCTGGTATATGAATAACATGATGTTTTTCAATGGCAAAAATCAATGAATATTGTAAATGCACAAACAGTAATTTCTCCGCATTGTAAGGTGCAATTCTGAAATTTTTTGCTTTTTCCTGCTCCTCTTAGCATGATAAAGAAGATTCAAAGAGAGTGAGATGCCAGCTCCTTTCGTTCAGTCAGTAGCTTCAATCATTTCTGGACGTTTTTCAATGGCAAAAATCATTGAATATTATAAATGCACAAACAGTAATTTCTCCGCATTGCAAGGTGCAATTCTGAAATTTTTTACTTTTTCCTGCTCCTCTTAGCATGATAAATAAGATTCAAAGAGAGTGAAATGCCAGCTCCTTTCATTCAGTCAGTAGCTTCAATCATTTCTGGTATATGAATAACATGATGTTTTTCAATGGCAAAAATCAATGAATATTGTAAATGCACAAACAGTAATTTCTCCGCATTGCAAGGTGCAATTCTGAAATTTTTTGCTTTTTCCTGCTCCTCGTAGCATGATAAAGAAGATTCAAAGAGAGTGAGATGCCAGCTCCTTTCATTCAGTCAGTAGCTTCAAACATTTCTGGACGTTTTTCAATGGCAAAAATCAATGAATATTGTAAATGCACAAACAGTAATTTCTCCGCATTGCAAGGTGCAATTCTGAAATTTTTTGCTTTTTCCTGCTCCTCGTAGCATGATAAAGAAGATTCAAAGAGAGTGAGATGCCAGCTCCTTTCATTCAGTCAGTAGCTTCAATCATTTCTGGACGTTTTTCAATGGCAAAAATCAATGAATATTGTAAATGCACAAACAGTAATTTCTCCGCATTGCAAGGTGCAATTCTGAAATTTTTTGCTTTTTCCTGCTCCTCTTAGCATGATAAAGAAGATTCAAAGAGAGTGAGATGCCAGCTCCTTTCATTTAGTCAGTAGCTTCAATCATTTCTGGACGTTTTTCAATGGCAAAAATCAATGAATATTGTTAATGCACAAACAGTAATTTCTCCGCATTGCAAGGTGCAATTCTGAAATTTTTTGCTTTTTCCTGCTCCTCTTACAATGATAAAGAAGATTCAAAGAGAGTGAGATGCCAGCTCCTTTCATTCAGTCAGTAGCTTCAATCATTTCTGGACGTTTTTCAATGGCAAAAATCAATGAATATTGTAAATGCACAAACAGTAATTTCTCCGCATTGCAAGGTGCAATTCTGAAATTTTTTACTTTTTCCTGCTCCTCTTAGCATGATAAAGAAGATTCAAAGAGAGTGAGATGCCAGCTCCTTTCATTCAGTCAGTAGCTTCAATCATTTCTGGTATATGAATAACATGATGTTTTTCAATGGCAAAAATCAATGAATATTGTAAATGCACAAACAGTAATTTCTCCGCATTGCAAGGTGCAATTCTGAAATTTTTTGCTTTTTCCTGCTCTTCTCAGCATGATAAACAAGATTCAAAGAGAGTGAGATGCCAGCTCCTTTCATTCAGTCAGTAGCTTCAATCATTTCTGGACGTTTTTCAATGGCAAAAATCAATGAATATTGTAAATGCACAAACAGTAATTTCTCCGCATTGCAAGGTGCAATTCTGAAATTTTTTGCTTTTTCCTGCTCCTCTTAGCATGATAAAGAAGATTCAAAGAGAGTGAGATGCCAGCTCCTTTCATTCAGTCAGTAGCTTCAATCATTTCTGGACGTTTTTCAATGGCAAAAATCAATGAATATTGTAAATGCACAAACAGTAATTTCTCCGCATTGCAAGGTGCAATTCTGAAATTTTTTGCTTTTTCCTGCTCCTCTTAGCATGATAAAGAAGATTCAAAGAGAGTGAGATGCCAGCTCCTTTCATTCAGTCAGTAGCTTCAAACATTTCTGGTATATGAATAACATGATGTTTTTCAATGGCAAAAATCAATGAATATTGTAAATGCACAAACAGTAATTTCTCCGCATTGTAAGGTGCAATTCTGAAATTTTTTGCTTTTTCCTGCTCCTCTTAGCATGATAAAGAAGATTCAAAGAGAGTGAGATGCCAGCTCCTTTCGTTCAGTCAGTAGCTTCAATCATTTCTGGACGTTTTTCAATGGCAAAAATCATTGAATATTATAAATGCACAAACAGTAATTTCTCCGCATTGCAAGGTGCAATTCTGAAATTTTTTACTTTTTCCTGCTCCTCTTAGCATGATAAATAAGATTCAAAGAGAGTGAAATGCCAGCTCCTTTCATTCAGTCAGTAGCTTCAATCATTTCTGGTATATGAATAACATGATGTTTTTCAATGGCAAAAATCAATGAATATTGTAAATGCACAAACAGTAATTTCTCCGCATTGCAAGGTGCAATTCTGAAATTTTTTGCTTTTTCCTGCTCCTCGTAGCATGATAAAGAAGATTCAAAGAGAGTGAGATGCCAGCTCCTTTCATTCAGTCAGTAGCTTCAAACATTTCTGGACGTTTTTCAATGGCAAAAATCAATGAATATTGTAAATGCACAAACAGTAATTTCTCCGCATTGCAAGGTGCAATTCTGAAATTTTTTGCTTTTTCCTGCTCCTCGTAGCATGATAAAGAAGATTCAAAGAGAGTGAGATGCCAGCTCCTTTCATTCAGTCAGTAGCTTCAATCATTTCTGGACGTTTTTCAATGGCAAAAATCAATGAATATTGTAAATGCACAAACAGTAATTTCTCCGCATTGCAAGGTGCAATTCTGAAATTTTTTGCTTTTTCCTGCTCCTCTTAGCATGATAAAGAAGATTCAACGAGAGTGAGATGCCAGCTCCTTTCATTTAGTCAGTAGCTTCAATCATTTCTGGACGTTTTTCAATGGCAAAAATCAATGAATATTGTTAATGCACAAACAGTAATTTCTCCGCATTGCAAGGTGCAATTCTGAAATTTTTTGCTTTTTCCTGCTCCTCTTACAATGATAAAGAAGATTCAAAGAGAGTGAGATGCCAGCTCCTTTCATTCAGTCAGTAGCTTCAATCATTTCTGGACGTTTTTCAATGGCAAAAATCAATGAATATTGTAAATGCACAAACAGTAATTTCTCCGCATTGCAAGGTGCAATTCTGAAATTTTTTGCTTTTTCCTGCTCCTCTTAGCATGATAAAGAAGATTCAAAGAGAGTGAGATGCCAGCTCCTTTCATTCAGTCAGTAGCTTCAAACATTTCTGGTATATGAATAACATGATGTTTTTCAATGGCAAAAATCAATGAATATTGTAAATGCACAAACAGTAATTTATCCGCATTGCAAGGTGCAATTCTGAAATTTTTTGCTTTTTCCTGCTCCTCGTAGCATGATAAAGAAGATTCAAAGAGAGTGAGATGCCAGCTCCTTTCATTCAGTCAGTAGCTTCAATCATTTCTGGACGTTTTTCAATGGCAAAAATCAATGAATATTGTAAATGCACAAACAGTAATTTCTCCGCATTGCAAGGTGCAATTCTGAAATTTTTTGCTTTTTCCTGCTCCTCTTAGCATGATAAAGAAGATTCAAAGAGAGTGAGATGCCAGCTCCTTTCATTTAGTCAGTAGCTTCAATCATTTCTGGACGTTTTTCAATGGCAAAAATCAATGAATATTGTTAATGCACAAACAGTAATTTCTCCGCATTGCAAGGTGCAATTCTGAAATTTTTTGCTTTTTCCTGCTCCTCTTACAATGATAAAGAAGATTCAAAGAGAGTGAGATGCCAGCTCCTTTCATTCAGTCAGTAGCTTCAATCATTTCTGGACGTTTTTCAATGGCAAAAATCAATGAATATTGTAAATGCACAAACAGTAATTTCTCCGCATTGCAAGGTGCAATTCTGAAATTTTTTACTTTTTCCTGCTCCTCTTAGCATGATAAAGAAGATTCAAAGAGAGTGAGATGCCAGCTCCTTTCATTCAGTCAGTAGCTTCAATCATTTCTGGTATATGAATAACATGATGTTTTTCAATGGCAAAAATCAATGAATATTGTAAATGCACAAACAGTAATTTCTCCGCATTGCAAGGTGCAATTCTGAAATTTTTTGCTTTTTCCTGCTCTTCTTAGCATGATAAACAAGATTCAAAGAGAGTGAGATGCCAGCTCCTTTCATTCAGTCAGTAGCTTCAATCATTTCTGGACGTTTTTCAATGGCAAAAATCAATGAATATTGTAAATGCACAAACAGTAATTTCTCCGCATTGCAAGGTGCAATTCTGAAATTTTTTGCTTTTTCCTGCTCCTCTTAGCATGATAAAGAAGATTCAAAGAGAGTGAGATGCCAGCTCCTTTCATTCAGTCAGTAGCTTCAATCATTTCTGGACGTTTTTCAATGGCAAAAATCAATGAATATTGTAAATGCACAAACAGTAATTTCTCCGCATTGCAAGGTGCAATTCTGAAATTTTTTGCTTTTTCCTGCTCCTCTTAGCATGATAAAGAAGATTCAAAGAGAGTGAGATGCCAGCTCCTTTCATTCAGTCAGTAGCTTCAAACATTTCTGGTATATGAATAACATGATGTTTTTCAATGGCAAAAATCAATGAATATTGTAAATGCACAAACAGTAATTTCTCCGCATTGTAAGGTGCAATTCTGAAATTTTTTGCTTTTTCCTGCTCCTCTTAGCATGATAAAGAAGATTCAAAGAGAGTGAGATGCCAGCTCCTTTCGTTCAGTCAGTAGCTTCAATCATTTCTGGACGTTTTTCAATGGCAAAAATCATTGAATATTATAAATGCACAAACAGTAATTTCTCCGCATTGCAAGGTGCAATTCTGAAATTTTTTACTTTTTCCTGCTCCTCTTAGCATGATAAATAAGATTCAAAGAGAGTGAAATGCCAGCTCCTTTCATTCAGTCAGTAGCTTCAATCATTTCTGGTATATGAATAACATGATGTTTTTCAATGGCAAAAATCAATGAATATTGTAAATGCACAAACAGTAATTTCTCCGCATTGCAAGGTGCAATTCTGAAATTTTTTGCTTTTTCCTGCTCCTCGTAGCATGATAAAGAAGATTCAAAGAGAGTGAGATGCCAGCTCCTTTCATTCAGTCAGTAGCTTCAAACATTTCTGGACGTTTTTCAATGGCAAAAATCAATGAATATTGTAAATGCACAAACAGTAATTTCTCCGCATTGCAAGGTGCAATTCTGAAATTTTTTGCTTTTTCCTGCTCCTCGTAGCATGATAAAGAAGATTCAAAGAGAGTGAGATGCCAGCTCCTTTCATTCAGTCAGTAGCTTCAATCATTTCTGGACGTTTTTCAATGGCAAAAATCAATGAATATTGTAAATGCACAAACAGTAATTTCTCCGCATTGCAAGGTGCAATTCTGAAATTTTTTGCTTTTTCCTGCTCCTCTTAGCATGATAAAGAAGATTCAACGAGAGTGAGATGCCAGCTCCTTTCATTTAGTCAGTAGCTTCAATCATTTCTGGACGTTTTTCAATGGCAAAAATCAATGAATATTGTTAATGCACAAACAGTAATTTCTCCGCATTGCAAGGTGCAATTCTGAAATTTTTTGCTTTTTCCTGCTCCTCTTACAATGATAAAGAAGATTCAAAGAGAGTGAGATGCCAGCTCCTTTCATTCAGTCAGTAGCTTCAATCATTTCTGGACGTTTTTCAATGGCAAAAATCAATGAATATTGTAAATGCACAAACAGTAATTTCTCCGCATTGCAAGGTGCAATTCTGAAATTTTTTGCTTTTTCCTGCTCCTCTTAGCATGATAAAGAAGATTCAAAGAGAGTGAGATGCCAGCTCCTTTCATTCAGTCAGTAGCTTCAAACATTTCTGGTATATGAATAACATGATGTTTTTCAATGGCAAAAATCAATGAATATTGTAAATGCACAAACAGTAATTTATCCGCATTGCAAGGTGCAATTCTGAAATTTTTTGCTTTTTCCTGCTCCTCTTAGCATGATAAAGAAGATTCAAAGAGAGTGAGATGCCAGCTCCTTTTGTTCAGTCAGTAGCTTCAATCATTTCTGGACGTTTTTCAATGGCAAAAATCATTGAATATTATAAATGCACAAACAGTAATTTCTCCGCATTGCAAGGTGCAATTCTGAAATTTTTTACTTTTTCCTGCTCCTCTTAGCATGATAAAGAAGATTCAAAGAGAGTGAGATGCCAGCTCCTTTCATTCAGTCAGTAGCTTCAATCATTTCTGGTATATGAATAACATGATGTTTTTCAATGGCAAAAATCAATGAATATTATAAATGCACAAACAGTAATTTCTCCGCATTGCAAGGTGCAATTCTGAAATTTTTTGCTTTTTCCTGCTCTTCTTAGCATGATAAACAAGATTCAAAGAGAGTGAGATGCCAGCTCCTTTCATTCAGTCAGTAGCTTCAAACATTTCTGGTATATGAATAACATGATGTTTTTCAATGGCAAAAATCAATGAATATTGTAAATGCACAAACAGTAATTTCTCAGCATTGCAAGGTGCAATTCTGAAATTTTTTGCTTTTTCCTGCTCCTCTTAGCATGATAAAGAAGATTCAAAGAGAGTGAGATGCCAGCTCCTTTCATTCAGTCAGTAGCTTCAATCATTTCTGGACGTTTTTCAATTGCAAAAATCAATGAATATTGTAAATGCACAAACAGTAATTTCTCCGCATTGCAAGGTGCAATTCTGAAATTTTTTGCTTTTTCCTGCTCCTCTTAGCATGATAAAGACGATTCAAAGAGAGTGAGATGCCAGCTACTTTCATTCAGTCAGTAGCTTCAATCATTTCTGGTATATGAATAACATGATGTTTTTCAATGGCAAAAATCAATGAATATTGTAAATGCACAAACAGTAATTTCTCCGCATTGCAAGGTGCAATTCTGAATTTTTTTGCTTTTTCCTGCTGCTCTTAGCATGATAAAGAAGATTCAAAGAGAGTGAGATGCCAGCTCCTTTCATTCACTCAGTAGCTTCAATCATTTCTGGTATATGAATAACATGATGTTTTTCAATGGCAAAAATCAATGAATATTGTAAATGCACAAACAGTAATTTATCCGCATTGCAAGGTGCAATTCTGAAATTTTTTGCTTTTTCCTGCTCCTCTTAGCATGATAAAGAAGATTCAAAGAGAGTGAGATGCAAGCTCCTTTCATTCAGTCAGTAGCTTCAAACATTTCTGGTATATGAATAACATGATGCTTTTCAAAGGCAAAAATCAATGAATATTGTAAATGCACAAACAGTAATTTCTCCGCATTGCAAGGTGCAATTCTGAAATTTTTTGCTTTTTCCTGCTCCTCTTAGCATGATAAAGAAGATTCAAAGAGAGTGAGATGCCAGCTCCTTTCATTCAGTCAGTAGCTTCAATCATTTCTGGACGTTTTTCAATGGCAAAAATCAATGAATATTGTAAATGCACAAACAGTAATTTCTCCGCATTGCAAGGTGCAATTCTGAAATTTTTTGCTTTTTCCTTCTCCTCTTAGCATGATAAAGAAGATTCAAAGAGAGTGAGATGCCAGCTCCTTTCATTCAGTCAGTAGCTTCAATCATTTCTGGTATATGAATAACATGATGTTTTTCAATGGCAAAAATCAATGAATTTTGTAAATGCACAAACAGTAATTTCTCCGCATTGCAAGGTGCAATTCTGAAATTTTTTGCTTTTTCCTGCTCCTCTTAGCATGATAAAGAAGATTCAAAGAGAGTGAGATTCCAGCTCCTTTCATTCAGTCAGTAGCTTCAATCATTTCTGGACGTTTTTCAATGGCAAAAATCATTGAATATTGTAAATGCACAAACAGTAATTTCTCCGCATTGCAAGGTGCAATTCTGAAATTTTTTACTTTTTCCTGCTCCTCTTAGCATGATAAAGAAGATTCAAAGAGAGTGAGATGCCAGCTCCTTTCATTCAGTCAGTAGCTTCAATCATTTCTGGTATATGAATAACATGATGTTTTTCAATCGCAAAAATCAATGAATATTGTAAATGCACAAACAGTAATTTCTCCGCATTGCAAGGTGCAATTCTGAAATTTTTTGCTTTTTCCTGCTCCTCTTAGCATGATAAAGAAGATTCAAAGAGAGTGAGATGCCAGCTCCTTTCATTCAGTCAGTAGCTTCAATCATTTCTGGACGTTTTTCAATGGCAAAAATCAATGAATATTGTAAATGCACAAACAGTAATTTCTCCGCATTGCAAGGTGCAATTCTGAAATTTTTTACTTTTTCCTGCTCCTTTTAGCATGATAAAGAAGATTCAAAGAGAGTGAGATGCCAGCTCCTTTCCTTCAGTCAGTAGCTTCAATCATTTCTGGTATATGAATAACATGATGTTTTTCAATGGCAAAAATCAATGAATATTGTAAATGCACAAACAGTAATTTCTCCGCATTGCAAGGTGCAATTCTGAAATTTTTTGCTTTTTCCTGCTCCTCTTAGCATGATAAAGAAGATTCAAAGAGAGTGAGATGCCAGCTCCTTTCATTCAGTCAGTAGCTTCAATCATTTCTGGTATATGAATAACATGATGTTTTTCAATGGCAAAAATCAATGAATTTTGTAAATGCACAAACAGTAATTTCTCCGCATTCCAAGGCGCAATTCTGAAATTTTTTGCTTTTTCCTGCTCCTCTTAGAATGATAAAGAAGATTCAAAGAGAGTGAGATGCCAGCTCCTTTCATTCAGTCAGTAGCTTCAATCATTTCTGGACATTTTTCAATGGCAAAAATCAATGAATATTGTAAATGCACAAACAGTAATTTCTCCGCATTGCAAGGTGCAATTCTGAAATTTTTTGCTTTTTCCTGCTCCTCTTAGCATGATAAAGAAGATTCAAAGAGAGTGAGATGCCAGCTCCTTTCATTCAGTCAGTAGCTTCAATCATTTCTGGACGTTTTTCAATGGCAAAAATCAATGAATATTGTAAATGCACAAACAGTAATTTCTCCGCATTGCAAGGTGCAATTCTGAAATTTTTTGCTTTTTCCTGCTCCTCTTAGCATGATAAAGAAGATTCAAAGAGAGTGAGGTGCCAGCTCCTTTCATTCAGTCAGGAGCTTCAAACATTTCTGGTATATAAATAACATGTTTTTCAATGGCAAAAATCAATGAATATTGTAAATGCACAAACAGTAATTTCTCCGCATTGCAAGGTGCAATTCTGAAATTTTTTGCTTTTTCCTGCTCCTCTTAGCATGATAAAGAAGATTCAAAGAGAGTGAGATGCCAGCTCCTTTCATTCAGTCAGTAGCTTCAATCATTTCTGGACGTTTTTCAATGGCAAAAATCAATGAATATTGTAAATGCACAAACAGTAATTTCTCCGCATTGCAAGGTGCAATTCTGAAATTTTTTGCTTTTTCCTGCTCCTCTTAGCATGATAAAGAAGATTCAAAGAGAGTGAGATGCCAGCTCCTTTTATTCAGTCAGTAGCTTCAATCATTTCTGGACGTTTTTCAATGGCAAAAATCAATGAATATTGTAAATGCACAAACTGTAATTTCTCCGCATTGCAAGGTGCAATTCTGAAATTTTTTGCTTTTTCCTGCTCCTCTTAGCATGATAAAGAAGATTCAAAGAGAGTGAGATGCCAGCTCCTTTCATTCAGTCAGTAGCTTCAATCATTTCTGGACGTTTTTCAATGGCAAAAATCAATGAATATTGTAAATGCACAAACAGTAATTTCTCCGCATTGCAAGGTGCAATTCTGAAATTTTTTGCTTTTTCCTGCTCCTCTTAGCATGATAAAGAAGATTCAAAGAGAGTGAGATGCCAGCTCCTTTCATTCAGTCAGTAGCTTCAATCATTTCTGGACATTTTTCAATGGCAAAAATCAATGAATATTGTAAATGCACAAACAGTAATTTCTCCGCATTGCAAGGTGCAATTCTGAAATTTTTTGCTTTTTCCTGCTCCTCTTAGCATGATAAAGAAGATTCAAAGAGAGTGAGATGCCAGCTCCCCTCATTCAGTCAGTAGCTTCAATCATTTCTGGACGTTTTTCAATGGCAAAAATCAATGAATATTGTAAATGCACAAACAGTAATTTCTCCGCATTGCAAGGTGCAATTCTGAAATTTTTTGCTTTTTCCTGCTCCTCTTAGCATGATAAAGAAGATTCAAAGAGAGTGAGGTGCCAGCTCCTTTCATTCAGTCAGGAGCTTCAAACATTTCTGGTATATGAATAACATGTTTTTCAATGGCAAAAATCAATGAATATTGTAAATGCACAAACAGTAATTTCTCCGCATTGCAAGGTGCAATTCTGAAATTTTTTGCTTTTTCCTGCTCCTCTTAGCATGATAAAGAAGATTCAAAGAGAGTGAGATGCCAGCTCCTTTCATTCAGTCAGTAGCTTCAATCATTTCTGGACGTTTTTCAATGGCAAAAATCAATTAATATTGTAAATGCACAAACAGTAATTTCTCCGCATTGCTAGGTGCAATTCTGAAATTTTTTGCTTTTTCCTGCTACTCTTAGCATGATAAAGAAGATTCAAAGAGAGTGAGATGCCAGCTCCTTTCATTCAGTCAGTAGCTTCAATCATTTCTGGACGTTTTTCAATGGCAAAAATCAATGAATATTGTAAATGCACAAACTGTAATTTCTCCGCATTGCAAGGTGCAATTCTGAAATTTTTTGCTTTTTCCTGCTCCTCTTAGCATGATAAAGAAGATTCAAAGAGAGTGAGATGCCAGCTCCTTTCATTCAGTCAGTAGCTTCAATCATTTCTGGACATTTTTCAATGGCAAAAATCAATGAATATTGTAAATGCACAAACAGTAATTTCTCCGCATTGCAAGGTGCAATTCTGAAATTTTTTGCTTTTTCCTGCTCCTCTTAGCATGATAAAGAAGATTCAAAGAGAGTGAGATGCCAGCTCCTTTCATTCAGTCAGTAGCTTCAATCATTTCTGGACATTTTTCAATGGCAAAAATCAATGAATATTGTAAATGCACAAACAGTAATTTCTCCGCATTGCAAGTTGCAATTCTGAAATTTTTTGCTTTTTCCTGCTCCTCTTAGCATGATAAAGAAGATTCAAAGAGAGTGAGATGTCAGCTCCTTTCATTCAGTCAGTAGCTTCAAACATTTCTGGTATATGAATAACATGATGTTTTTCAATGGCAAAAATCAATGAATATTGTAAATGCACAAACAGTAATTTCTCCGCATTGCAAGGTGCAATTCTGAAATTTTTTGCTTTTTCCTGCTCCTCTTAGCATGATAAAGAAGATTCAAAGAGAGTGAGATGCCAGCTCCTTTCATTCAGTCAGTAGCTTCAATCATTTCTGGTATATGAATAACATGATGTTTTTCAATGGCAAAAATCAATGAATTTTGTAAATGCACAAACAGTAATTTCTCAGCATTGCAAGGTGCAATTCTGAAATTTTTTGCTTTTTCCTGCTGCTCTTAGCATGATAAAGAAGATTCAAAGAGAGTGAGATGCCAGCTCCTTTCATTGTCTGTAGCTTCAATCATTTCTGGACGTTTTTCAATGGCAAAAATCAATGAATATTTTAAATGCACAAACAGTAATTTCTCCGCATTGCAAGGTGCAATTCTGAAATTTTTTGCTTTTTCCTGCTCCTCTTAGCATGATAAAGAAGATTCAAAGAGAGTGAGATGCCAGCTCCTTTCATTCAGTCAGTAGCTTCAATCATTTCTGGACGTTTTTCAATGGCAAAAATCAATGAATATTGTAAATGCACAAACAGTAATTTCTCCGCATTGCAAGGTGCAATTCTGAAATTTTTTGCTTTTTCCTGCTCCTCTTAGCATGATAAAGAAGATTCAAAGAAAGTGAGATGCCAGCTCCTTTCATTCAGTCAGTAGCTTCAATCATTTCTGGACGTTTTTCAATGGCAAAAATCAATGAATATTGTAAATGCACAAACAGTAATTTCTCCGCATTGCAAGGTGCAATTCTGAAATTTTTTGCTTTTTCCTGCTCCTCTTAGCATGATAAAGAAGATTCAAAGAGAGTGAGATGTCAGCTCCTTTCATTCAGTCAGTAGCTTCAAACATTTCTGGTATATGAATAACATGATGTTTTTCAATAGCAAAAATCAATGAATATTGTAAATGCACAAACAGTAATTTCTCCGCATTGCAAGGTGCAATTCTGAAATTTTTTGCTTTTTCCTGCTCCTCTTAGCATGATAAAGAAGATTCAAAGAGAGTGAGATGCCAGCTCCTTTCATTCAGTCAGTAGCTTCAATCATTTCTGGTATATGAATAACATGATGTTTTTCAATGGCAAAAATCAAAGAATTTTGTAAATGCACAAACAGTAATTTCTCAGCATTGCAAGGTGCAATTCTGAAATTTTTTGCTTTTTCCTGCTCCTCTTGGCATGATAAAGAAGATTCAAAGAGAGTGAGATGCCAGCTCCTTTCATTGTCAGTAGCTTCAATCATTTCTGGACGTTTTTCAATGGCAAAAATCAATGAATATTGTAAATGCACAAACAGTAATTTCTCCGCATTGCAAGGTGCAATTCTGAAATTTTTTGCTTTTTCCTGCTCCTCTTAGCATTATGAAGAAGATTCAAAGAGAGTGAGATACCAGCTCCTTTCATTCAGTCAGTAGCTTCAAACATTTCTGGTATATGAATAACATGTTTTTCAATGGCAAAAATCAATGAATATTGTAAATGCACAAACAGTAATTTCTCCGCATTGCAAGGTGCAATTCTGAAATTTTTTGCTTTTTCCTGCTCCTCTTAGCATGATAAAGAAGATTCAAAGAGAGTGAGATGCCAGCTCCTTTCGTTCAGTCAGTAGCTTCAATCATTTCTGGATGTTTTTCAATGGCAAAAATCATTGAATATTGTAAATGCACAAACAGTAATTTCTCCGCATTGCAAGGTGCAATTCTGAAATTTTTTACTTTTTCCTGCTCCTCTTAGCATGATAAAGAAGATTCAAAGAGAGTGAGATGCCATCTCCTTTCATTCAGTCAGTAGCTTCAATCATTTCTGGACGTTTTTCAATTGCAAAAATCAATGAATATTGTAAATGCACAAACAGTAATTTCTCCGCATTGCAAGGTGCAATTCTGAAATTTTTTGCTTTTTCCTGCTCCTCTTAGCATGATAAAGAAGATTCAAAGAGAGTGAGATGCCAGCTCCTTTCATTCAGTCAGTAGCTTCAATCATTTCTGGACGTTTTTCAATGGCAAAAATCAATGAATATTGTAAATGCACAAACAGTAATTTCTCCGCATTGCAAGGTGCAATTCTGAAATTTTTTGCTTTTTCCTGCTCCTTTTAGCATGATAAACAAGATTCAAAGAGAGTGAGATGCCAGCTCCTTTCATTCAGTCAGTAGCTTCAATCATTTATGGACGTTTTTCAATTGCAAAAATCATTGAATATTGTAAATGCACAAACAGTAATTTCTCCGCATTGCAAGGTGCAATTCTGAAATTTTTTACTTTTTCCTGCTCCTCTTAGCATGATAAAGAAGATTCAAAGAGAGTGAGATGCCAGCTCCTTTCATTCAGTCAGTAGCTTCAATCATTTCTGGTATATGAATAACATGATGTTTTTCAATCGCAAAAATCAATGAATATTGTAAATGCACAAACAGTAATTTCTCCGCATTGCAAGGTGCAATTCTGAAATTTTTTGCTTTTTCCTGCTCCTCTTAGCATGATAAAGAAGATTCAAAGAGAGTGAGATGCCAGCTCCTTTCATTCAGTCAGTAGCTTCAATCATTTCCGGACGTTTTTCAATGGCAAAAATCAATGAATATTGTAAATGCACAAACAGTAATTTCTCCGCATTGCAAGGTGTAATTCTGAAATTTTTTGCTTTTTCCTGCTCCTCTTAGCATGATAAAGAAGATTCAAAGAGAGTGAGATGCCAGCTCCTTTCCTTCAGTCAGTAGCTTCAATCATTTCTGGTATATGAATAACATGATGTTTTTCAATGGCAAAAATCAATGAATTTTGTAAATGCACAAACAGTAATTTCTCCGCATTGCAAGGCGCAATTCTGAAATTTTTTGCTTTTTCCTGCTCCTCTTAGCATGATAAAGAAGATTCAAAGAGAGTGAGATGCTAGCTCCTTTCATTCAGTCAGTAGCTTCAATCATTTCTGGACGTTTTTCAATGGCAAAAATCAATGAATATTGTAAATGCACAAACAGTAATTTCTCCGCATTGCAAGGTGCAATTCTGAAATTTTTTGCTTTTTCCTGCTCCTCTTAGCATGATAAACAAGATTCAAAGAGAGTGAGGTGCCAGCTCCTTTCATTCAGTCAGGAGCTTCAAACATTTCTGGTATATGAATAACATGTTTTTCAATGGCAAAAATCAATGAATATTGTAAATGCACAAACAGTAATTTCTCCGCATTGCAAGGTGCAATTCTGAAATTTTTTGCTTTTTCCTGCTCCTCTTAGCATGATAAAGAAGATTCAAAGAGAGTGAGATGCCAGCTCCTTTCATTCAGTCAGTAGCTTCAATCATTTCTGGACATTTTTCAATGGCAAAAATCAATGAATATTGTAAATGCACAAACAGTAATTTCTCCGCATTGCAAGGTGCAATTCTGAAATTTTTTGCATTTTCCTGCTCCTCTTAGCATGATAAAGAAGATTCAAAGAGAGTGAGATGCCAGCTCCTTTCATTCAGTCAGTAGCTTCAATCATTTCTGGACGTTTTTCAATGGCAAAAATCAATGAATATTGTAAATGCACAAACTGTAATTTCTCCGCATTGCAAGGTGCAATTCTGAAATTTTTTGCTTTTTCCTGCTCCTCTTAGCATGATAAAGAAGATTCAAAGAGAGTGAGATGCCAGCTCCTTTCATTCAGTCAGTAGCTTCAATCATTTCTGGACGTTTTTCAATGGCAAAAATCAATGAATATTGTAAATGCACAAACAGTAATTTCTCCGCATTGCAAGGTGCAATTCTGAAATTTTTTACTTTTTCCTGCTCCTCTTAGCATGATAAAGAAGATTCAAAGAGAGTGAGATGCCAGCTCCTTTCATTCAGTCAGTAGCTTCAATCATTTCTGGACGTTTTTCAATGGCAAAAATCAATGAATATTGTAAATGCACAAACAGTAATTTCTCCGCATTGCAAGGTGCAATTCTGAAATTTTTTGCTTTTTCCTGCTCCTCTTAGCATGATAAAGAAGATTCAAAGAGAGTGAGATGCCAGCTCCTTTCATTCAGTCAGTAGCTTCAATCATTTCTGGTATATGAATAACATGATGTTTTTCAATGGCAAAAATCAATGAATTTTGTAAATGCACAAACAGTAATTTCTCAGCATTGCAAGGTGCAATTCTGAAATTTTTTGCTTTTTCCTGCTCCTCTTAGCATGATAAAGAAGATTCAAAGAGAGTGAGATGCCAGCTCCTTTCATTGTCAGTAGCTTCAATCATTTCTGGACGTTTTACAATGGCAAAAATCAATGAATATTGTAAATGCACAAACAGTAATTTCTCCGCATTGCAAGGTGCAATTCTGAAATTTTTTGCTTTTTCCTGCTCCTCTTAGCATTATGAAGAAGATTCAAAGAGAGTGAGATACCAGCTCCTTTCATTCAGTCAGTAGCTTCAAACATTTCTGGTATATGAATAACATGATGTTTTTCAATGGCAAAAGTCAATGAATATTGTAAATGCACAAACAGTAATTTCTCCGCATTGCAAGGTGCAATTCTGAAATTTTTTGCTTTTTCCTGCTCCTCTTAGCATGATAAAGAAGATTCAAAGAGAGTGAGATGCCAGCTCCTTTAGTTCAGTCAGTAGCTTCAATCATTTCTGGACGTTTTTCAATGGCAAAAATCAATGAATATTGTAAATGCACAAACAGTAATTTCTCTGCATTGCCAGGTGCAATTCTGAAATTTTTTGCTTTTTCCTGCTCCTCTTAGCATGATAAAGAAGATTCAAAGAGAGTGAGATGCCAGCTCCTTTCCTTCAGTCAGTAGCTTCAATCATTTCTGGCATATGAATAACATGATGTTTTTCAATGGCAAAAATCAATGAATTTTGTAAATGCACAAACAGTAATTTCTCCGCATTGCAAGGCGCAATTCTGAAATTTTTTGCTTTTTCCTGCTCCTCTTAGCATGATAAAGAAGATTCAAAGAGAGTGAGATGCCAGCTCCTTTCATTCAGTCAGTAGCTTCAATCATTTCTGAACATTTTTCAATTGCAAAAATCAATGAATATTGTAAATGCACAAACAGTAATTTCTCCGCATTGCAAGGTGCAATTCTGAAATTTTTTGCTTTTTCCTGCTCCTCTTAGCATGATAAAGAAGATTCAAAGAGAGTGAGATGACAGCTCCTTTCATTCAGTCAGTAGCTTCAATCATTTCTGGACGTTTTTCAATGGCAAAAATCAATGAATATTGTAAATGCACAAACAGTAATTTCTCCGCATTGCAAGGTGCAATTCTGAAATTTTTTGCTTTTTCCTGCTCCTCTCAGCATGATAAAGAAGATTCAAAGAGAGTGAGGTGCCAGCTCCTTTCATTCAGTCAGGAGCTTCAAACATTTCTGGTATATGAATAACATGTTTTTCAATGGCAAAAATCAATGAATATTGTAAATGCACAAACAGTAATTTCTCCGCATTGCAAGGTGCAATTCTGAAATTTTTTGCTTTTTCCTGCTCCTCTTAGCATGATAAAGAAGATTCAAAGAGAGTGAGATGCCAGCTCCTTTCATTCAGTCAGTAGCTTCAATCATTTCTGGACGTTTTTCAATGGCAAAAATCAATGAATATTGTAAATGCACAAACAGTAATTTCTCCGCATTGCAAGGTGCAATTCTGAAATTTTTTGCTTTTTCCTGCTCCTCTTAGCATGATAAAGAAAATTCAAAGAGAGTGAGATGCCAGCTCCTTTCCTTCAGTCAGTAGCTTCAATCATTTCTGGCATATGAATAACATGATGTTTTTCAATGGCAAAAATCAATGAATTTTGTAAATGCACAAACAGTAATTTCTCCGCATTGCAAGGCGCAATTCTGAAATTTTTTGCTTTTTCCTGCTCCTCTTAGCATGATAAAGAAGATTCAAAGAGAGTGAGATGCCAGCTCCTTTCATTCAGTCAGTAGCTTCAATCATTTCTGGACATTTTTCAATGGCAAAAATCAATGAATATTGTAAATGCACAAACAGTAATTTCTCCGCATTGCAAGGTGCAATTCTGAAATTTTTTGCTTTTTCCTGCTCCTCTTAGCATGATAAAGAAGATTCAAAGAGAGTGAGATGACAGCTCCTTTCATTCAGTCAGTAGCTTCAATCATTTCTGGACGTTTTTCAATGGCAAAAATCAATGAATATTGTAAATGCACAAACAGTAATTTCTCCGCATTGCAAGGTGCAATTCTGAAATTTTTTGCTTTTTCCTGCTCCTCTTAGCATGATAAAGAAGATTCAAAGAGAGTGAGGTGCCAGCTCCTTTCATTCAGTCAGGAGCTTCAAACATTTCTGGTATATGAATAACATGTTTTTCAATGGCAAAAATCAATGAATATTGTAAATGCACAAACAGTAATTTCTCCGCATTGCAAGGTGCAATTCTGAAATTTTTTGCTTTTTCCTGCCCCTCTTAGCATGATAAAGAAGATTCAAAGAGAGTGAGATGCCAGCTCCTTTCATTCAGTCAGTAGCTTCAATCATTTCTGGACGTTTTTCAATGGCAAAAATCAATGAATATTGTAAATGCACAAACAGTAATTTCTCCGCATTGCAAGGTGCAATTCTGAAATTTTTTGCTTTTTCCTGCTCCTCTTAGCATGATAAAGAAGATTCAAAGAGAGTGAGATGCCGGCTCCTTTCATTCAGTCAGTAGCTTCAATCATTTCTGGACGTTTTTCAATGGCAAAAATCAATGAATATTGTAAATGCACAAACAGTAATTTCTCCGCATTGCAATGTGCAATTCTGAAATTTTTTGCTTTTTCCTGCTCCTCTTAGCATGATAAAGAAGATTCAAAGAGAGTGAGATGCCAGCTCGTTTCATTCAGTCAGTAGCTTCAAACATTTCTGGTATATGAATAACATGATGTTTTTCAATGGCAAAAATCAATGAATATTGTAAATGCACAAACAGTAATTTCTCCGCATTGCAAGGTGCAATTCTGAAATTTTTTGCTTTTTTCTGCTCCTCTTAGCATGATAAAGAAGATTCAAAGAGAGTGAGATGCCAGCTCCTTTCGTTCAGTCAGTAGCTTCAATCATTTCTGGACGTTTTTCAATGGCAAAAATCATTGAATATTATAAATGCACAAACAGTAATTTCTCCGCATTGCAAGGTGCAATTCTGAAATTTTTTACTTTTTCCTGCTCCTCTTAGCATGATAAAGAAGATTCAAAGAGAGTGAGATGCCAGCTCCTTTCATTCAGTCAGTAGCTTCAATCATTTCTGGTATATGAATAACATGATGTTTTTCAATCGCAAAAATCAATGAATATTGTAAATGCACAAACAGTAATTTCTCCGCATTGCAAGGTGCAATTCTGAAATTTTTTGCTTTTTCCTGCTCCTCTTAGCATGATAAAGAAGATTCAAAGAGAGTGAGATGCCAGCTAGTTTCATTCAGTCAGTAGCTTTAATCATTTCTGGACGTTTTTCAATGGCAAAAATCATTGAATATTGTAAATGCACAATCAGTAATTTCTCCGCATTGCAAGGTGCAATTCTGAAATTTTTTACTTTTTCCTGCTCCTCTTAGCATGATAAAGAAGATTCAAAGAGAGTGAGATGCCAGCTCCTTTCATTCAGTCAGTAGGTTCAATCATTTCTGGTATATGAATAACATGATGTTTTTCAATCGCAAAAATCAATGAATATTGTAAATGCACAAACAGTAATTTCTCCGCATTGCAAGGTGCAATTCTGAAATTTTTTGCTTTTTCCTGCTCCTCTTAGCATGATAAAGAAGATTCAAAGAGAGTGAGATGCCAGCTCCTTTCATTCAGTCAGTAGCTTCAAACATTTCTGGTATATGAAAAACATGTTTTTCAATGGCAAAAATCAATGAATATTGTAAATGCACAAACAGTAATATCTCCACATTGCACGGTGCAATTCTGAAATTTTTAGCTTTTTCCTGTTAATCCTAGCATGATAAAGAAGATTCAAAGAGAGTGAGATGCCAGCTCCTTTCATTCAGTCAGTAGCTTCAAACATTTCTGGTATATGAAAAACATGTTTTTCAATGGCAAAATCAATGAATATTGTAAATGCACAAACAGTAATATCTCCACATTGCAAGGTGCAATTCTGAAATTTTTTGCTTTTTCCTGTTAATCCTAGCATGATAAAGAAGATTCAAAGAGAGTGAGATGCCAGCTCCTTTCATTCAGTCAGTAGCTTCAAACATTTCTGGTATATGAAAAACATGTTTTTCAATGGCAAAAATCAATGAATATTGTAAATGCACAAACAGTAATATCTCCACATTGCAAGGTGCAATTCTGAAATTTTTTGCTTTTTCCTGCTAATCCTAGCATGATAAAGAAGATTCAAAGAGAGTGAGATGCCAGCTCCTTTCATTCAGTCAGTAGCTTCAAACATTTCTGGTATATGAAAAACATGTTTTTCAATGGCAAAAATCAATGAATATTGTAAATGCACAAACAGTAATATCTCCACATTGCACGGTGCAATTCTGAAATTTTTAGCTTTTTCCTGTTAATCCTAGCATGATAAAGAAGATTCAAAGAGAGTGAGATGCCAGCTCCTTTCATTCAGTCAGTAGCTTCAAACATTTCTGGTATATGAAAAACATGTTTTTCAATGGCAAAAATCAATGAATATTGTAAATGCACAAACAGTAATATCTCCACATTGCAAGGTGCAATTCTGAAATTTTTTGCTTTTTCCTGCTAATCCTAGCATGATAAAGAAGATTCAAAGAGAGTGAGATGCCAGCTCCTTTCATTCAGTCAGTAGCTTCAAACATTTCTGGTATATGAAAAACATGTTTTTCAATGGCAAAAATCAATGAATATTGTAAATGCACAAACAGTAATATCTCCACATTGCACGGTGCAATTCTGAAATTTTTAGCTTTTTCCTGTTAATCCTAGCATGATAAAGAAGATTCAAAGAGTGAGATGCCAGCTCCTTTCATTCAGTCAGTAGCTTCAAACATTTCTGGTATATGAAAAACATGTTTTTCAATGGCAAAAATCAATGAATATTGTAAATGCACAAACAGTAATATCTCCACATTGCAAGGTGCAATTCTGAAATTTTTTGCTTTTTCCTGCTAATCCTAGCATGATAAAGAAGATTCAAAGAGAGTGAGATGCCAGCTCCTTTCATTCAGTCAGTAGCTTCAAACATTTCTGGTATATGAAAAACATGTTTTTCAATGGCAAAAATCAATGAATATTGTAAATGCACAAACAGTAATATCTCCACATTGCACGGTGCAATTCTGAAATTTTTAGCTTTTTCCTGTTAATCCTAGCATGATAAAGAAGATTCAAAGAGAGTGAGATGCCAGCTCCTTTCATTCAGTCAGTAGCTTCAAACATTTCTGGTATATGAAAAACATGTTTTTCAATGGCAAAAATCAATGAATATTGTAAATGCACAAACAGTAATATCTCCACATTGCAAGGTGCAATTCTGAAATTTTTTGCTTTTTCCTGTTAATCCTAGCATGATAAAGAAGATTCAAAGAGAGTGAGATGCCAGCTCCTTTCATTCAGTCAGTAGCTTCAAACATTTCTGGTATATGAAAAACATGTTTTTCAATGGCAAAAATCAATGAATATTGTAAATGCACAAACAGTAATATCTCCACATTGCAAGGTGCAATTCTGAAATTTTTTGCTTTTTCCTGCTAATCCTAGCATGATAAAGAAGATTCAAAGAGAGTGAGATGCCAGCTCCTTTCATTCAGTCAGTAGCTTCAAACATTTCTGGTATATGAAAAACATGTTTTTCAATGGCAAAAATCAATGAATATTGTAAATGCACAAACAGTAATATCTCCACATTGCACGGTGCAATTCTGAAATTTTTAGCTTTTTCCTGTTAATCCTAGCATGATAAAGAAGATTCAAAGAGAGTGAGATGCCAGCTCCTTTCATTCAGTCAGTAGCTTCAAACATTTCTGGTATATGAAAAACATGTTTTTCAATGGCAAAAATCAATGAATATTGTAAATGCACAAACAGTAATATCTCCACATTGCAAGGTGCAATTCTGAAATTTTTTGCTTTTTCCTGCTAATCCTAGCATGATAAAGAAGATTCAAAGAGAGTGAGATGCCAGCTCCTTTCATTCAGTCAGTAGCTTCAAACATTTCTGGTATATGAAAAACATGTTTTTCAATGGCAAAAATCAATGAATATTGTAAATGCACAAACAGTAATATCTCCACATTGCACGGTGCAATTCTGAAATTTTTAGCTTTTTCCTGTTAATCCTAGCATGATAAAGAAGATTCAAAGAGAGTGAGATGCCAGCTCCTTTCATTCAGTCAGTAGCTTCAAACATTTCTGGTATATGAAAAACATGTTTTTCAATGGCAAAAATCAATGAATATTGTAAATGCACAAACAGTAATATCTCCACATTGCACGGTGCAATTCTGAAATTTTTAGCTTTTTCCTGTTAATCCTAGCATGATAAAGAAGATTCAAAGAGAGTGAGATGCCAGCTCCTTTCATTCAGTCAGTAGCTTCAAACATTTCTGGTATATGAAAAACATGTTTTTCAATGGCAAAAATCAATGAATATTGTAAATGCACAAACAGTAATATCTCCACATTGCAAGGTGCAATTCTGAAATTTTTTGCTTTTTCCTGCTAATCCTAGCATGATAAAGAAGATTCAAAGAGAGTGAGATGCCAGCTCCTTTCATTCAGTCAGTAGCTTCAAACATTTCTGGTATATGAAAAACATGTTTTTCAATGGCAAAAATCAATGAATATTGTAAATGCACAAACAGTAATATCTCCACATTGCACGGTGCAATTCTGAAATTTTTAGCTTTTTCCTGTTAATCCTAGCATGATAAAGAAGACTCAAAGAGAGTGAGATGCCAGCTCCTTTCATTCAGTCAGTAGCTTCAAACATTTCTGGTATATGAAAAACATGTTTTTCAATGGCAAAAATCAATGAATATTGTAAATGCACAAACAGTAATATCTCCACATTGCAAGGTGCAATTCTGAAATTTTTTGCTTTTTCCTGTTAATCCTAGCATGATAAAGAAGATTCAAAGAGAGTGAGATGCCAGCTCCTTTCATTCAGTCAGTAGCTTCAAACATTTCTGGTATATGAAAAACATGTTTTTCAATGGCAAAAATCAATGAATATTGTAAATGCACAAACAGTAATATCTCCACATTGCAAGGTGCAATTCTGAAATTTTTTGCTTTTTCCTGCTAATCCTAGCATGATAAAGAAGATTCAAAGAGAGTGAGATGCCAGCTCCTTTCATTCAGTCAGTAGCTTCAAACATTTCTGGTATATGAAAAACATGTTTTTCAATGGCAAAAATCAATGAATATTGTAAATGCACAAACAGCAATATCTCCACATTGCACGGTGCAATTCTGAAATTTTTAGCTTTTTCCTGTTAATCCTAGCATGATAAAGAAGATTCAAAGAGAGTGAGATGCCAGCTCCTTTCATTCAGTCAGTAGCTTCAAACATTTCTGGTATATGAAAAACATGTTTTTCAATGGCAAAAATCAATGAATATTGTAAATGCACAAACAGTAATATCTCCACATTGCAAGGTGCAATTCTGAAATTTTTTGCTTTTTCTGCTAATCCTAGCATGATAAAGAAGATTCAAAGAGAGTGAGATGCCAGCTCCTTTCATTCAGTCAGTAGCTTCAAACATTTCTGGTATATGAAAAACATGTTTTTCAATGGCAAAAATCAATGAATATTGTAAATGCACAAACAGTAATATCTCCACATTGCAAGGTGCAATTCTGAAATTTTTTGCTTTTTCCTGTTAATCCTAGCATGATAAAGAAGATTCAAAGAGATTGAGATGCCAGCTCCTTTCATTCAGTCAGTAGCTTCAAACATTTCTGGTATATGAAAAACATGTTTTTCAATGGCAAAAATCAATGAATATTGTAAATGCACAAACAGTAATATCTCCACATTGCAAGGTGCAATTCTGAAATTTTTTGCTTTTTCCTGCTAATCCTAGCATGATAAAGAAGATTCAAAGAGAGTGAGATGCCAGCTCCTTTCATTCAGTCAGTAGCTTCAAACATTTCTGGTATATGAAAAACATGTTTTTCAATGGCAAAAATCAATGAATATTGTAAATGCACAAACAGTAATATCTCCACATTGCACGGTGCAATTCTGAAATTTTTAGCTTTTTCCTGTTAATCCTAGCATGATAAAGAAGATTCAAAGAGAGTGAGATGCCAGCTCCTTTCATTCAGTCAGTAGCTTCAAACATTTCTGGTATATGAAAAACATGTTTTTCAATGGCAAAAATCAATGAATATTGTAAATGCACAAACAGTAATATCTCCACATTGCAAGGTGCAATTCTGAAATTTTTTGCTTTTTCCTGCTAATCCTAGCATGATAAAGAAGATTCAAAGAGAGTGAGATGCCAGCTCCTTTCATTCAGTCAGTAGCTTCAAACATTTCTGGTATATGAAAAACATGTTTTTCAATGGCAAAAATCAATGAATATTGTAAATGCACAAACAGTAATATCTCCACATTGCACGGTGCAATTCTGAAATTTTTAGCTTTTTCCTGTTAATCCTAGCATGATAAAGAAGATTCAAAGAGAGTGAGATGCCAGCTCCTTTCATTCAGTCAGTAGCTTCAAACATTTCTGGTATATGAAAAACATGTTTTTCAATGGCAAAAATCAATGAATATTGTAAATGCACAAACAGTAAAATCTCCACATTGCAAGGTGCAATTCTGAAATTTTTTGCTTTTTCCTGCTAATCCTAGCATGATAAAGAAGATTCAAAGAGAGTGAGATGCCAGCTCCTTTCATTCAGTCAGTAGCTTCAAACATTTCTGGTATATGAAAAACATGTTTTTCAATGGCAAAAATCAATGAATATTGTAAATGCACAAACAGTAATATCTCCACATTGCACGGTGCAATTCTGAAATTTTTAGCTTTTTCCTGTTAATCCTAGCATGATAAAGAAGATTCAAAGAGAGTGAGATGCCAGCTCCTTTCATTCAGTCAGTAGCTTCAAACATTTCTGGTATATGAAAAACATGTTTTTCAATGGCAAAAATCAATGAATATTGTAAATGCACAAACAGTAATATCTCCACATTGCACGGTGCAATTCTGAAATTTTTAGCTTTTTCCTGTTAATCCTAGCATGATAAAGAAGATTCAAAGAGAGTGAGATGCCAGCTCCTTTCATTCAGTCAGTAGCTTCAAACATTTCTGGTATATGAAAAACATGTTTTTCAATGGCAAAAATCAATGAATATTGTAAATGCACAAACAGTAATATCTCCACATTGCAAGGTGCAATTCTGAAATTTTTTGCTTTTTCCTGCTAATCCTAGCATGATAAAGAAGATTCAAAGAGAGTGAGATGCCAGCTCCTTTCATTCAGTCAGTAGCTTCAAACATTTCTGGTATATGAAAAACATGTTTTTCAATGGCAAAAATCAATGAATATTGTAAATGCACAAACAGTAATATCTCCACATTGCACGGTGCAATTCTGAAATTTTTAGCTTTTTCCTGTTAATCCTAGCATGATAAAGAAGACTCAAAGAGAGTGAGATGCCAGCTCCTTTCATTCAGTCAGTAGCTTCAAACATTTCTGGTATATGAAAAACATGTTTTTCAATGGCAAAAATCAATGAATATTGTAAATGCACAAACAGTAATATCTCCACATTGCAAGGTGCAATTCTGAAATTTTTTGCTTTTTCCTGTTAATCCTAGCATGATAAAGAAGATTCAAAGAGAGTGAGATGCCAGCTCCTTTCATTCAGTCAGTAGCTTCAAACATTTCTGGTATATGAAAAACATGTTTTTCAATGGCAAAAATCAATGAATATTGTAAATGCACAAACAGTAATATCTCCACATTGCAAGGTGCAATTCTGAAATTTTTTGCTTTTTCCTGCTAATCCTAGCATGATAAAGAAGATTCAAAGAGAGTGAGATGCCAGCTCCTTTCATTCAGTCAGTAGCTTCAAACATTTCTGGTATATGAAAAACATGTTTTTCAATGGCAAAAATCAATGAATATTGTAAATGCACAAACAGCAATATCTCCACATTGCACGGTGCAATTCTGAAATTTTTAGCTTTTTCCTGTTAATCCTAGCATGATAAAGAAGATTCAAAGAGAGTGAGATGCCAGCTCCTTTCATTCAGTCAGTAGCTTCAAACATTTCTGGTATATGAAAAACATGTTTTTCAATGGCAAAAATCAATGAATATTGTAAATGCACAAACAGTAATATCTCCACATTGCAAGGTGCAATTCTGAAATTTTTTGCTTTTTCCTGCTAATCCTAGCATGATAAAGAAGATTCAAAGAGAGTGAGATGCCAGCTCCTTTCATTCAGTCAGTAGCTTCAAACATTTCTGGTATATGAAAAACATGTTTTTCAATGGCAAAAATCAATGAATATTGTAAATGCACAAACAGTAATATCTCCACATTGCAAGGTGCAATTCTGAAATTTTTTGCTTTTTCCTGTTAATCCTAGCATGATAAAGAAGATTCAAAGAGAGTGAGATGCCAGCTCCTTTCATTCAGTCAGTAGCTTCAAACATTTCTGGTATATGAAAAACATGTTTTTCAATGGCAAAAATCAATGAATATTGTAAATGCACAAACAGTAATATCTCCACATTGCAAGGTGCAATTCTGAAATTTTTTGCTTTTTCCTGCTAATCCTAGCATGATAAAGAAGATTCAAAGAGAGTGAGATGCCAGCTCCTTTCATTCAGTCAGTAGCATCAAACATTTCTGGTATATGAAAAACATGTTTTTCAATGGCAAAAATCAATGAATATTGTAAATGCACAAACAGTAATATCTCCACATTGCACGGTGCAATTCTGAAATTTTTAGCTTTTTCCTGTTAATCCTAGCATGATAAAGAAGATTCAAAGAGAGTGAGATGCCAGCTCCTTTCATTCAGTCAGTAGCTTCAAACATTTCTGGTATATGAAAAACATGTTTTTCAATGGCAAAAATCAATGAATATTGTAAATGCACAAACAGTAATATCTCCACATTGCAAGGTGCAATTCTGAAATTTTTTGCTTTTTCCTGCTAATCCTAGCATGATAAAGAAGATTCAAAGAGAGTGAGATGCCAGCTCCTTTCATTCAGTCAGTAGCTTCAAACATTTCTGGTATATGAAAAACATGTTTTTCAATGGCAAAAATCAATGAATATTGTAAATGCACAAACAGTAATATCTCCACATTGCACGGTGCAATTCTGAAATTTTTAGCTTTTTCCTGTTAATCCTAGCATGATAAAGAAGATTCAAAGAGAGTGAGATGCCAGCTCCTTTCATTCAGTCAGTAGCTTCAAACATTTCTGGTATATGAAAAACATGTTTTTCAATGGCAAAAATCAATGAATATTGTAAATGCACAAACAGTAATATCTCCACATTGCAAGGTGCAATTCTGAAATTTTTTGCTTTTTCCTGTTAATCCTAGCATGATAAAGAAGATTCAAAGAGAGTGAGATGACAGCTCCTTTCATTCAGTCAGTAGCTTCAAACATTTCTGGTATATGAAAAACATGTTTTTCAATGGCAAAAATCAATGAATATTGTAAATGCACAAACAGTAATATCTCCACATTGCAAGGTGCAATTCTGAAATTTTTTGCTTTTTCCTGCTAATCCTAGCATGATAAAGAAGATTCAAAGAGAGTGAGATGCCAGCTCCTTTCATTCAGTCAGTAGCTTCAAACATTTCTGGTATATGAAAAACATGTTTTTCAATGGCAAAAATCAATGAATATTGTAAATGCACAAACAGTAATATCTCCACATTGCACGGTGCAATTCTGAAATTTTTAGCTTTTTCCTGTTAATCCTAGCATGATAAAGAAGATTCAAAGAGAGTGAGATGCCAGCTCCTTTCATTCAGTCAGTAGCTTCAAACATTTCTGGTATATGAAAAACATGTTTTTCAATGGCAAAATCAATGAATATTGTAAATGCACAAACAGTAATATCTCCACATTGCAAGGTGCAATTCTGAAATTTTTTGCTTTTTCCTGCTAATCCTAGCATGATAAAGAAGATTCAAAGAGAGTGAGATGCCAGCTCCTTTCATTCAGTCAGTAGCTTCAAACATTTCTGGTATATGAAAAACATGTTTTTCAATGGCAAAAATCAATGAATATTGTAAATGCACAAACAGTAATATCTCCACATTGCAAGGTGCAATTCTGAAATTTTTAGCTTTTTCCTGTTAATCCTAGCATGATAAAGAAGATTCAAAGAGAGTGAGATGCCAGCTCCTTTCATTCAGTCAGTAGCTTCAAACATTTCTGGTATATGAAAAACATGTTTTTCAATGCAAAAATCAATGAATATTGTAAATGCACAAACAGTAATATCTCCACATTGCAAGGTGCAATTCTGAAATTTTTTGCTTTTTCCTGTTAATCCTAGCATGATAAAGAAGATTCAAAGAGAGTGAGATGCCAGCTCCTTTCATTCAGTCAGTAGCTTCAAACATTTCTGGTATATGAAAAACATGTTTTTCAATGGCAAAAATCAATGAATATTGTAAATGCACAAACAGTAATATCTCCACATTGCAAGGTGCAATTCTGAAATTTTTTGCTTTTTCCTGCTAATCCTAGCATGATAAAGAAGATTCAAAGAGAGTGAGATGCCAGCTCCTTTCATTCAGTCAGTAGCTTCAAACATTTCTGGTATATGAAAAACATGTTTTTCAATGGCAAAAGTCAATGAATATTGTAAATGCACAAACAGTAATATCTCCACATTGCACGGTGCAATTCTGAAATTTTTAGCTTTTTCCTGTTAATCCTAGCATGATAAAGAAGATTCAAAGAGAGTGAGATGCCAGCTCCTTTCATTCAGTCAGTAGCTTCAAACATTTCTGGTATATGAAAAACATGTTTTTCAATGGCAAAAATCAATGAATATTGTAAATGCACAAACAGTAATATCCCCACATTGCAAGGTGCAATTCTGAAATTTTTGCTTTTTCCTGCTAATCCTAGCATGATAAAGAAGATTCAAAGAGAGTGAGATGCCAGCTCCTTTCATTCAGTCAGTAGCTTCAAACATTTCTGGTATATGAAAAACATGTTTTCAATGGCAAAAATCAATGAATATTGTAAATGCACAAACAGTAATATCTCCACATTGCACGGTGCAATTCTGAAATTTTTAGCTTTTTCCTGTTAATCCTAGCATGATAAAGAAGATTCAAAGAGAGTGAGATGCCAGCTCCTTTCATTCAGTCAGTAGCTTCAAACATTTCTGGTATATGAAAAACATGTTTTTCAATGGCAAAAATCAATGAATATTGTAAATGCACAAACAGTAATATCTCCACATTGCAAGGTGCAATTCTGAAATTTTTTGCTTTTTCCTGTTAATCCTAGCATGATAAAGAAGATTCAAAGAGAGTGAGATGCCAGCTCCTTTCATTCAGTCAGTAGCTTCAAACATTTCTGGTATATGAAAAACATGTTTTTCAATGGCAAAAATCAATGAATATTGTAAATGCACAAACAGTAATATCTCCACATTGCAAGGTGCAATTCTGAAATTTTTTGCTTTTCCTGCTAATCCTAGCATGATAAAGAAGATTCAAAGAGAGTGAGATGCCAGCTCCTTTCATTCAGTCAGTAGCTTCAAACATTTCTGGTATATGAAAAACATGTTTTTCAATGGCAAAAATCAATGAATATTGTAAAATGCACAAACAGTAATATCTCCACATTGCACGGTGCAATTCTGAAATTTTTATCTTTTTCCTGTTAATCCTAGCATGATAAAGAAGATTCAAAGAGAGTGAGATGCCAGCTCCTTTCATTCAGTCAGTAGCTTCAAACATTTCTGGTATATGAAAAACATGTTTTTCAATGGCAAAAATCAATGAATATTGTAAATGCACAAACAGTAATATCTCCACATTGCAAGGTGCAATTCTGAAATTTTTTGCTTTTTCCTGCTAATCCTAGCATGATAAAGAAGATTCAAAGAGAGTGAGATGCCAGCTCCTTTCATTCAGTCAGTAGCTTCAAACATTTCTGGTATATGAAAAACATGTTTTTCAATGGCAAAAATCAATGAATATTGTAAATGCACAAACAGTAATATCTCCACATTGCACGGTGCAATTCTGAAATTTTTAGCTTTTTCCTGTTAATCCTAGCATGATAAAGATTCAAAGAGAGTGAGATGCCAGCTCCTTTCATTCAGTCAGTAGCTTCAAACATTTCTGGTATATGAAAAACATGTTTTTCATGGCAAAAATCAATGAATATTGTAAATGCACAAACAGTAATATCTCCACATTGCAAGGTGCAATTCTGAAATTTTTTG